>NW_019384899.1:430334-430597 GCF_000671375.1 Centruroides sculpturatus
AAATAAAGTTATGTATAGTGATTCGGCGGAAGATGCCTAACATTTTGCTTATGAAGAGAATTACAGCGCTAATTTGAGTTTAGGAGCCCTCTAATGAAAATATCATATTCTGGAGTATGTCTTTCAAATAAAAGTTTGGAGTTTATTTTAAAAAATTCTATACTGTGTTTGCAATGACGACTTTTTTACTGTCTGGCATTTTAAGCATCTCACCCCAAGTATCTGGGTGAGATGCCAAATGCCATTAGGGTAAGATAACAAAT
>NW_019384900.1:0-29637 GCF_000671375.1 Centruroides sculpturatus
CTATACTATATAATGTTAAAAAAAACCACTTGTAACAACATAAAACCGTTTTAATGTCATATTTGAAGCACTCCCAAATTTACAAAATTAGATTACAAATTTTATTTAACCTAGAAGAAACTACATGTTTGGTCCTAAGGTCAGAGTTCACTTCTTAGAATGACAGCAGGTGGTACTCTTCCCTGCCTGACATCGGTGGAGTGAGGTGGCTGTTTTGCCTGTTTGTAGAAGAGGGTCACCATTTTGTATTTTATTTTGACTTGATTCTCGTCCCCTGACTACCTACAAGTCTGGATTTTTTTTTATGCGCAAATGATTTGGGCACTTAATACTCTGTGCCAAATATCAACTCTCAAGATGTACTCCTTCATACCTCTATGTTGGTAAGAACGGGTGGCAGTATGATTTTATAAACAAGACAGTCTTGTCAAAAAGCTGTATTGTGGAACTTTAGAATCCATGCAAAATTTAAATTTTATATGTGGTCAAATTGTAAGTATGAAAGTTTCTCTATTTGAGTGATTCCAATTCTTTCTACTAATTAGATACAGCCAAATTCTTTGTCTTTCTATGTTTCTTCTTTGCTTGGTAAATTATGAAATTATTTATCTTTCTTTTGCTGGTAAAAATACCATTATACATGATACTGAGACATTTTTTTAATACAGAAGAAACTGTAAGAATAATAGAAATAAAAGAAAATGCTCTTTTAGGGCACAAATAGCTGACCAGGATACTTTGATTCTTAGCCAGTGCTAAAGGGTGTTTTCAGTAAATATTTGGCAAAAGATTGCTATTTCCATATATAAAGAGCTTTAAAAGCAGTCTAGTTAACTGATAACCTATGTATTGTACATCAGTTATGTGATATATAGAAAAATCTGAATTAAAGCCCCTGAAAGAAAATAATGTAGGACTCATTCTTTTCTTTTGAGTTATTCTAAATTAGCATGTTAGCAGCTCTCATTTCAATAAATTTTCACAAATATGGCAAATAGGGATAATAAGAAGATGTATACCATACTGGAGAAAGTGCAGTCTTTCACTATACACACTTTGCTTAAAAAGAAACTGAACATTTGCTCTAGGAAGAAAAAACTACAAGAAACTTTTATAAATATGTTTATTTATTTGAAATAAAGATCCCTGTGCAGCAAGAAAACGTTCAGAACAAGTAATGAGCATTTCAAAGGACTTTTTCAGCTCCTATTTTGGCACCTGGTTCAGTACTGCAGTCATAGCAATCTCAATTTTAAAAAGTACAGAGTCTATACAAAATATAAAACCCAAACTTAATTCAAGACATATTGTAAGTCAAAGCATGCCCTCCATGCAGTTGCTAGCAAGTCCATTTCTTTAAAATTAATCACCATACCTCTTAAATGTTTTGAATATTTCTAGTCTTTCAGGATATTTTTGGTTGGAGCAGTAGTATTGTGATCATAGCATTTTAAACTTTAATGTCTTAAGTGTTCTTAACAGTTGATTTTTGAACTGTTGGAATTTTTGTGGTTATGTTCAAATCAGTTTTTTTTCCTGTGTCTGAAGATGAGCTGTTTAGCTCAAATTAGAAAGGCGTTTTTGAATTTTTCTATACTCTTAAAGTAATGTGTAATAGTTTATTTAAAACTCCATGTCAGTTAAGATTTTATTACTAAGGTGACCAATCATCCTCCTTTTGTAAGTTCTGTCCTCTCTCAAAGTGTCCTCCCACATGTCCTTTTTTTTGATATTTGAAGACTAATCTGTAAATCTCCGTATTCAATCTGTTGCATGTGATGTGATATGACGTGTTTGTATTTAACATGACAATTCATCAAGGCTCTGTACAGTGCGACAAGATGCAATTATGAGACGCGTGCTCTTTGCACGGAGACCTTGAGAGAGAGAGAGAGCACGCGTTCAAATGGCTTTGTTTACTTCTTATCGAAACACGACATGGCACCTATGCATGCAGTAGAGATTATTATAGTGTATTATTGTTGCAATGAATAAAATGTTTTTTATTTAAGATATTTTTTTCTTCAATTTATTAGTGTCCTCCTTTTCATTGTAAAGAAGTTGGTCATCTTATTACATTTGTAAAATTATTTTTTCGTTTTTATCATATTCTGAAGGAACAAAATGATATACTTAATGTCTTCTACCTAAATCAGGGGTGTCCAGCCCACGGGCCGCATGCGGCCCAAGGCAAGTTACAATGTGGCCCAATAAACGTGTAAACAAAACCGACAAATGTTTTAATTTATTATTTATTTATTTCAACGGCATAAACTCAAAAAAAGTTTCACAAAGCCGTAAACCTTTATTCATATTTTATTTTTGAGTGGAAAGAAAATATTTTCAAATACTTGGAAATGTGTGAATGTGGAAGAATTACTAAATAAAGCTGGAGTTGTGACTCAAAGAATTATAGACCCAAATTTGTGGAAAAAAAATGGAAAGATGAGAAAGGACAAAAGATGTAATAGTGAGGAACGTTAAATAGATCTTCTGTTAAGCAAATATGAACCCGTAATTTTTCAACCTTTTTCACTTCTTTATCTTTTGTCCTTTGCCTCTTTTTCCCAGCACTTAGGTCTATAATCCTTTGAATCACAACTCCAGCTTTATTTAGTATTTCTTCCAGCGTTGCAAGATTTGGCTACATTGGGCCAAATGTGGCTACTTTTTTTTGCTTGATGTAAAAAATATAATTTGGCGCTTTGGCTACTTTTTCGGCTAATATTATGTATAATTATATTAATTGAATAAAAATGCACTTTAAAATGGTGTTTCATCGCTTTTTATTAATTATAGACCCAAATAAAACAAATATTTGTGTTTTTCAAATAAATTTTCGTTTCTCTCTTTTATAATAAATGAAATTATCTATTTCTAAGTAAAAATTGAAAGTGTCTGTAGAAGTAATTTTTTAAAATATCCTTTTTTCTTGATAAAGTTTTAATACTTATTATTATAATCTAGACATGTTAATTTTTAAATATACTTGTATATTGGACCACAAGTATGTATAATATACAGTATACTTGTGGCCCAAAACTCCNACCCCTGATCTAAATCATTCATTGGAATTGGAAAAACCATGACTTCAGAAATGATTCATCTGTATCATAGTTGATAAAAGGTTACAATGCATGTTGCTTACAGAACTGATATAAACAAATCAACACTGAAATGAAATATTACTATAATAAGTGGATAAAAACTAAAAGTATTTTATATTATTGGTAGTCAAATAATTTTGAATCAAGAAATATTAAGAAATTAAAAAATAAGCAGATTTATTGAATAAATAACTAGAGATGGGCCAAATAATGTTTTTTGGCTGAATACTGAATAATTATTCATATGCAACTGTTACCAAATACTGGAATATTCTTGTTTTTCCTGAAAACTGAATATTCAGTTAAATATCAGCTTGACATACTGTATTTGGAATGCATAAAACAAAAGACTTAGAGCAGTGTTTTCCCAAACTTTTTCAGACTTCCAACCCCCCTTAAAAGCAGTCAAAAATGATATACTGAAAATGAAATTTTAATTTTTTAAATTTAAAAGTTTATAAAATAAACAAAAGATAATAGTCCAAACATACCTCAAAGTACTTCATTGATTAATATAAAAATAATTAATGATGGGGCCTGATGCAATGAGACTAATTTTTTCACACCTGGCTTAATATCCATAAGTAGCATTATTAAATTGACTAAACACAATCAACAAAATCTTTAACATCCTATAACAAAAAATTTAAATGTAAAAACTTAAATTTAGATTTAATTTATGTATTTTTTGTTACTGGATGTTAAAGATTTTGCTGATTGTGTTTAGTACTTTGTTCCAGATATTGAGAAGATAATTTTATTAAATTTGACTATTTACAGTCAGGGTAAAATAAGAGAGATGTTATTTTAAATAGTTTGTTGTCAGATTCTTTTAAACACTGTGTGAAGCTATTGGCAACATTATCACAGCAGAACTCGTGGTAAATAAAATAATGATGATGAAAGTTTTGTGGATATTGCATGCTTTGCTGTAATAGTTAAACTTGTTAAAATGAATCCTCCCAGTACTGTATTTTACCTTTCTATTTAAATAAAAAAAGCTTAACTTTACCGTCTTATCTTATACATTTTTTTTTAATATATAAATAAGATTATGCTATCACTGAACTTGTAACTTGTGTATTTTCACATTACATTTACAAAGAAATGTACTTTTTGCAATTATGCATAAAGTTGTATATCCCAAAAACTGACTTTGTAGTTTATCTGATTTTAAGTTTAGTAGTAAAATATTTTTGTTTTGAAATGAATTTTTATTCTCCATGTTTTTCAATGTTCCCTAATGTTTACTTTCTTTCCAACTTCCTCATGAGTGTTCCCAAGGGGACTATAGTGTCTTCTCTGGGAATCATTGGTTAGAGTAAGTTAGAAAGTAGCATCTTCTATTCAGTAATAGATTATATACAGAAGTATATCAAACATTGCATATATATAACAAGTATATCAACAATTAGTTGAGATGGCACCTAATGTCTACCTCTAGTAGCAAATTATTTAGTATTAATAATTAAGCAGAGTTATAGCCCAATTTATTTAAGGCAATCATTTGGTTATGTTTTTACATTATATACAGTTTTATTTCTAAAAAATTATGTAATGAAAAGTAAAAAATGAAATCTTGCCATTGAGACCTGGTTTTTTTCAATACCACTAAACAGTGCATTTAGTAAATGTACTCTATGCTCAGCAAAGCTAGAAGTATTTATGATGAACAACAAAATTATTTACTACTTATGAATACATAAGCCAAATAGTTTGGCTTTGAGGAAGTTTTCAGTCTTAATATCAAATACATGTGTTAAATATTTAGTTGAATATTGAGTAGCCAAATATTCTATCCAATACTATAAATCTTGATCTTTTCAATATCAAATCTTGATTATTGGCTATATAGATAAATGGATGAGGCTAGCCAATTAGAAAGCTTATCTTTTAAACAGTGAATATACAACAAAATATTAAAAACAAACTAGCCAATTAGTTAGAACTTTAAATATTTCATAGAAAAACTTCATTGGATAATCAAGCATTAATCCAGTAGAAATCACAGAGTAAAGAAATCCTTGGAATAAAGAAATAATTAATAGAAAAACTTTCAGTACAAAAAAAAAAAACGGAAAATAATTTCTTTCCAACACAAAAGTGAAATAAAACAAAGCTAACGATATGCAAATTGGAACAATGTTGTTATAATCATAGTTAAAAGCAATTACAGTGTCTTATTACTAGGTCATACTTGCTAAGGCCACTCAGATGGCTTATCACATAGATATTAATCACAATATTACAAATCACCTTATCTAGTTGTAGACTGCTATGCTTTCTTCTTGTTATTTTCTTCATCTACACTGTCTTTTGTACATACTAGTATATTTGAATATTTGCAATGTGTATTGACCTATAAGGCAGAGGCAAAGAATCTTGAGGCTGAGACTTCTTTTTCTAATGGATCACATGTGGGAATCATGTCCAACAGTTATTTGACATTCAGTTCTTTGTAGACAGGTGGTTAGAACTAATGCATCCTAATCAGCTGGATTTCTTTTATAGATCTTGTAGTTTTTAAGCCAACAAATACAGAATTTTAAAATGGTAAAATAGAATTTGCCATTGGTCAGTCATTAGTTGATCTGTCCAAAATATGGATGCTAAACAGAATTTTTTTTTTCCTTCTAAACTTACAAGGAGTGTCTTAAAAAATATATATATATTAAGAATTATTTGCATAGTATTGACATTGTCTGCCATGCAGATAATTTTTCCTTAAAGCATGTATAAATGAACATAACTCTCCTGTTCATTTCTTGTATGTCCATTTATGTTTTAATATTAGTACTTATTAGACACTTTCTTGAACTTTTCATTTTTTTTTTTACTGTTAAGTGAACATTTTTTTTAAGTTCATCTACAATTTCTAGTATGTATCTACCACTATTTTTATAGTTATTATTAATAGTAAATGCTATCTGATATATAATAAATATATCAGATAATAATAATAATTATACTTAAGTGTTGTGGCATTACCAATATCGACTTTTAGCGTATGAGAATGTTTGCTAGTACTTTCAATGGCATAAAGTTACCGTCATTTTATATTCTGTCCACATGCTATATTTAATTTCAAATATTGTTTGAAAACATAAAATTCGATAGCTGTTGTGTTTGATATTTGCCTGATGACGGTAACTTTTATGTTACTGTAAGTACTAGCAAACATTCTCATACACTAAAAGTTGATATTGGTAATGCCACAACACTTAAGTGTAGTTATTATATATTCAAAAGTTGGTGTGAAGTGTAATTTATTTTATTTTAACTGTTACACAAATAGTGCACACGGTATATAGCTATATTTAAAAGTTTTGTATGTGATGTGTCTACTTTTTCTAATGTGATGTATGTGCTGTTAAGGTCTAATGTTTCCACACTTTTATGTTGTGTATATGACATGATGTCTGTGTAAAAGGACTACTGGCACAATAAATACCTTGATCCATTCTCCATAGACAATATTTTATAAACAAGTTGAGGATTTTCTACTTTTTCAATGTATGTATTTTGTATGTTGTGGAACAATTGTTTGTTGCTAGTCTGACATATGTGATTTTTGTTTTGTTTGTCACAGTGAGATCTGTCCTATTGTCATGGATTGTTTTGTAATTATGGCTCACTCACTAATCAAATGATACAGCTGGATTCTTATTGGGCTATCATATGACTAAATAATTACTAAGACTGGAGATAGGCAGTTAAGTCACCATCTTGTGTTAAATTTAATAATTAGAAATAAATTTTAATTTAAATCTTTTCTTCCAGAATATTCTATTCTCTGGACCAACCAGAAAGAGAACTCAAAACTCTTGCATACCATACAATATGTTACCAATTATGCTACCTCATCAGATCTTGGCTTCCAGACCAATTAATTTAGATATAAACATGCTTGTCACTCACCAAATTGACTAAGGGTGATTGTCAACAACCCTCCATGGCTCTCAGTTGACTAAGTTTTTACCCAGCATGATGTATATACAGGGTGATTTATAAATAAAGTTCCAATTTCACAGTGGTCAGAAATAAGAACCAGTGGTTAGAATGACTTGCTATTTTGCATGAAACAATGGAATTTTGTTCAAAAATTTTCCACTAGTTGGACAGTTTTGCTTTATTATGGTGGAAAGCAATAAAAAAAGTAAAAAAACACATCAACAAATCTGCCATTCTGATTGATGGGAATATTTTTTGCCAGCAAAAAACTTAAATGCATTGGACTGCCAGCATGATTCACTATACAAACATTTGCTGGAAATGATTCCACTAATGATGTAAAATTTGCTTTTGGTTTGCTAGTGAATCGTACTTCGTATGAACTAGCCTTAAGTGTTTCTTTTAACATGTTTTCTGTAGTTTCTTATATTTATGACCTGGTCTTATATGGTAGTCATAACCTGGCAGTGAAAATCTTTCATCTTTTCAAAGAGTATTCCTGAGCCAGCCAGCAGTTTGATGCAGTTTTTTCAACATGAGCCTGGCCAAGATTATTAGGATGCCTACCTTGGATCCTTCCAGACGCCTTCCAACTTCAAGACCATTCATGTTGTATGTACTTTGTTATATCCAGATTAGTGTTGTGTAGGTTTAATGGTGTATTGTTCTTGTCTGAAAGAGTAACAGCTTTATGTAATTGTAATGATTTTTTTTTTTTTTTTTGTTTTGTAGAAATACTCTTGTAGTGTTTGTATTTCTTTTATAGTGAAGATTTATTATACAGTAGAAGTTATTTTAATGTGACCTAAGGGACCAGAATGGTGCCAGATTATTGGATATTTTTTGTATTTTCACAAAATTTGATAAGTTATTTGTGATCTGAATATTGTAGACATTACTGTATATTTTGTACCAAAACACACTACTGTATATTTCAGATTTGTTTACGCTTGCACTTTTAATCAGTATGAAGATATTGCCTCACACAATTATACTGTTAAGTTTGATTGAAATAAGTATTAAAATAGTAACATATTATTACATAATCAACATTAACAATGATTTTGTGTACATATGCTGTAATGTTTGTTTTTCCGACTTGTGCTATATACATATTTACAAAAGCTATACATGCTCAAAGTATGAGATCTGTTTGTATGCCCTTGTATTGAAGACTAAACATTTGTTTTTTGTGAGGTTGGCTACAGATGACAGCATCTGTTATTTACAGTGTGCTATTTAGAGATAAAAATAATAGGGTAATTTTGAAGGGTCTGGGGATTGTAAAAATGTCCATTAAGCAGAGGTGTCCAGTATTCAGAAGTGTTTGTTAATGGAGGTTTTATTGTATTATCATATCAAACACTAACTTTTGTGCCAAAATTCATCAAAATTTGTGAGGAACATAGGTGTAAAACTTCTTGTGAGTGTAAGTAGATGGTTGATGTTAATACCTAATAGTGCTAGGAGTTTGATTTAGAGAAGTCTAAAATCAGATTGGTCTGTCAATTCTATTGGCTTTGCTGAAGGAATGTTGATTGCTTTTTATCTGTCACTAGTGAGAGTGAGTGAAGAGTGAGTTTAAAATGACTAGCAGAGTTATGGAGGAAAGCTCCTTTTTATAGATATAGCAGTGCAAATGATGTGAGGATTGAATTCTTGTTGAAACCTGGAAACAGCAGGTGATGCTTTAAAGTTTAATCCTGAAAGATGTTTGCACCAGCTTGTTTGGCTTTAGTATGATAAATATGTATTAAGCATGGGAAACACCAAGTGAAAGCATAAATAAAACTTACGAACCTTATTGAACTTTGTACGTGATTTGAGAACTATTACATTACTAAACGTAAGTTCTCAAACCACGTACAAAGCTCAATAAGGTTCATAAGTTTTATTTATAATTAACGCTTTATTGTTAGATTACTTTTAAGTGAAAGCATTTAATCCAACACAAACAAAATGAATAATTTTTATCAATCATATTACTATTGATCTCATGTAACTATTCTAGAAACTAGAGGGAATGCCAGAAATAAATGTTAATAATAATAATGTTTGTTTCATTAAAATTTATTGCTGGAGTATATTTTAAGGTGTAATTTTATTTCTATTGGTTTCATGCAGTTTCATGAGTTGCAGTGTGTGCATTGCTACAACCCCACCTTTTGTCGTGTACCCAAATAAATTTTGATTTATGGAATAATAGATAAAAGATTATCAGACTTCCAGATTTTTGGATGCTGGATTAATGAACTTCTACTGTATCTGTAAGGCCTTTCTTCTTCGAAGACAGGCATGGTCAACAAGTCGATCACTGCATCATTTTTGGTTAATCTCATATAATATGGTTTGTTAAAACATGAAAAGCATATGGATTTAATATTATTATTAAAATTACAAATTTTTCAGTGAAATCTTTTAACTGTTTTCTATGGGTTGGTAATGCTCTGAGATGGATAGGAAGTAGTGTTGCAACGAATAGTATATTCGGCCAAACTATTCGGCTTGATTAACGCACATACGAAAATTGGCACGCAAACCGCATTATGGCAAGGACCCTGCTCTCCATTGGCCTGCTATCACTACGCTTCGCCAATTGCGTTAATTCTTGACAGTTGTAGCGGACAGACAAGAGCGTCATGGCAGTATGTGATAAATGATATTAAATGTGAATAACAATGAAATGACCTACACGTGTAAATAACAGAAAAAGAACAGAGAAAGACGCGAAGTGAAAATGTGAAAATAAATATGAAATTGAGTTGATAACATAATCGAACAAGTTGAAGCAGCTTATTGGTGCGAAATTTGCGGCCGTCAGTGCCAAAACAATTGTTGTCATAGACTTCGGAAAGCTAAATGCTTGTAATGAAAGTCACTTAGCGTGCATGGGCAAAAGCCTGGGACTGTTCGGGCTATCAAGCTGTCTGGAATCTGTGAAATCATAACTGTGACATATACCGACGTATCTGTCTCTTTTCTCCACCAGGCTATGAGTCACATAATTATAAAATGGAAAAACTATGACAGAAAAGTGAAGAATCGAAAGTATCGTGAGCATGTATTATGATGTATGCATAGGCATACGTGGACTAGAGAGCTAGAGGAAAGAGAAAGGAAAGAGCAAAGACGAGCACTTAAAAAGGATAGGCAGGGTCAGACCCTCAGATGTGTGCGACGATTCTCGAATGAATAGGTGTGTACGTGTGCTGATATTTGTAATTATAAATTGTAAATATGTGTGACTAATATTATTTTTTTTTATTTTGTGTATGTTATAAGTTATAAATAAATATAAACAAACAACACTAACCCAATAACATTAAATCTAAATACCAAAATGATTAATTTACAGTGTTTTTGTTATTTCTTACTCCTGTTTTTAGGTATTCGGTATTCAGCCGAATAGTGATTAAATATTCGGTATTCGGTCGAATACCAAATAGTAACCGAATATTCGTTACATCACTAATAGGAAGTGTTTTTTGTGATGGTCATTGCTGACCAGGTATGTTATTTTAGAAATTTTGTTGCACCATAAACAATTAAGTTCTGTGCAAAATGAGTGTGTCAAAGAGAAGCAAAACTTATAATTTCTGTGACAGAAAGAAATACAAATTTTTTTTTCTTGTCAAAAATAAATGATGTTTAATTTATATCTTAAGTGTTCTTACCAAAACCTGGAATGTCAATTACTGTGCAATACATAAATACAACTATGATTTATAGAATAATTTCATTAAGGTGGATTATTAAGCTTTCATGAAACAAATGTGGAGTAATCATTGGTGTTTTTAGCTCATGAAAGTCGATCATTCCCCCACTATAAGTTGGTCAAGCCTGCTCTAAGAGAAGTTAAAGTAATGTTTTTATATTTTGTTAATGTTGTTCATATTTTTCTTTGGAATTGTTCTAGTTATGTGTTTGTGTATAATATATTGTATAACTTCAAATGAATATGTGCATACTGGATGATGTGTGTTCATTGCTTTTTAAATGGGTTTTGCATTAAATTGTTTGCTTAGTATTGAGTTTAACTTGTATTCTTTTGTTAGTCTGATTTGTACATGTTCTGTGAACTTAGTTGGTTGTCTACAAAGATTAGGATTCCATTCTGTGAATTCAAAGCATCCACTTCAGAGGGCAAAGTCTTTCTTTATGGTTTCTTTCATTGTGAAGTGTTTTGCATTTGTCTAGGCCAGGGATGGCAAACCTTTTTCTGTTTGTGTGCCATATTGTAAGCATACTTAGCTTTAAAGATGTTTATGCGTGCCAAAGTTTCAGACTTCGAATAATGATATTTAAAGAAATTAAACAAATACGCTTTAATTAGAATAAATGTAAAAAATCTGATTGAAAAAAGGATGATCAGGTGATAAATCGAAAAGATGATTGAAAAAGACAGAAATCGTATGATACATTACGTGCCAGATGATTTCTCCTTACATGCCACTTTGGGCATGCGTGCCACCCCTGGTCTAGGCCAAACTTCATTTGTATCAATGTCAGTGGAGTGTGAGTAATTTTAATAGGTCATTTATTTTTGCATGGGTGGATGCATAGTTTTGTCTTTCAAGTACATGAGAGATGATATCAATAATATACAGAGGAGTGCAAAAGTAGTTACACAGTTGAATCTGAGAAATACAAATGTTTAGTGTTCATAGAGGTTGCAACCAAAGTTTAAACTTAAACTTGTACGGCAAGCGGTACACGTTTGATGTTTGAACTCCAAGCGAAACACATTGTGCCACACATTCACATTGCGTACTGATTCATGGGATATTGTTGAAAAATGGCGGAAACATTCAAGAGTGACGAATGTTACCAGGAAAGTAAATAAACAAATTAAACTATTTCTAGAATTTACGAACAAATTATGCTGTTGATGGTAGATGATGCTGTGAAAGGACAAACCTACTTCTACAGTGTTGTTGTAAGCTATTATGAACACAAATATATAAAAATTCTATTGGCACTTCACATCACTTGCAAAAAAAATTGAATAATTAAATAATTTCTGGATTAAAATCATCTGTTTTTTTACAATGTTGTTCATAAATGCTTAAATAATCATTGTAGGGAACCCGTTCTTAATTAGCGGATTCCACCCCATCGGTTCGTCTCGCCAATTAACCAGTCCAATCTTTCCACAAAAATCTTTATTTCACTCTCAGGGACCGCTACTTCACACTCCCTCTCCCTCTCGGGCCCCGAATTCCTCTGAAAAATTCCTTCTTCCCGCATTTTCTTCCCCGGTCTTAACGGCCCCTCGTTAGTGTGTGTCGATGGATGGATCACATCTGCCCCAACAAAACCCCCCAGAGAGGGAGGACGAGAGGGTCCGATATCACTACACACTCTGACAAGACCGCAGGATTTTATTCAGACTTTTATTAGTTCATATTCCTTATTTGTGATTTTAATTTGTACATAGGAAGAAAAAACAGTTTTTATTTTCTCCCTGTATGTTTGTTTTTTTCCACAATAACAACTGTATACCTACTTTTGCATCCCCTCTGTATATTTTGTTGCTTTTGTTGTGTTGTTGATGTATCTGTATTTTATGTTTAACCAATATGACAGTGGATTTAAGGCCAGACAGGACCAGAGTGGACTTCAGGAATTTTCCTAGAAAATGCTTTGCCATATATGTATTTCATTTGTTTTGATGTGTGTTGTGAAGACTGAGGAGTAGTGTTATTCTTCAATATTGTATTATATTTTTTTAAAATGTAATGAGTGTTGGATGTAATGTAAGCAATGGCCAGTATACTGTATATGTGGAATGCTGTCAAATGCTTTCCTATAAATTTCAATACTGTATGTAACTGGTTCAGACAGTTATTTTCACAACTTTATTTTACCCAGATGCATCTACATAAAATAAAGTTGTTGATTGGCTAGTATTTTTGGAGCCTGTGGATGTGATAATTCCTAGAAAATAACCATCTGAACTGGTTACATATTGAAATAAAAAAAAAAAAGGAACAGAAGTAGAAGGATAAATCAAAGCTTTCCTGTAATCTATGTAGGCCATGTTTAGGTTTGTTGTTTATGCACTTGTAGAATGACTGAATTTATGAGTAACTGTTGTTTGGATTCTGTTTTTATTATTCTGTGAAAATGTTCTATTATTCAGTATATTGATATACTTTGTGATGCACAATATATTTTGCAGTGTGTTAGAAGGCATGTGATCAGTATGTATCATGTAATATTTTACCTAGTGCATCATTACTACTACTATCAATTTTCTTAAATGTTTCAGCCTCTTCATCTTGGATTTTTTGTCTTAAAAGAATTCAAGTGCTTCCAAAAATTTCTCTGCTTATATACCTGAAGAGGGCTGATAATGAGGCTGAAAACAGTGTTTATTTTCTTAAAAAAAAAATTGTTAGAAGAAGTAATGAAGCATTCGGTAAATCATTAGTTGTCCTCTCATTTCCAGCTTCAGTGAATGTTTTTGATTGTATTGTATTGTGTAAAGGCTTTAGTATTTTTTTTCTTAATATAGATGATGCCTAGTGTAAGGTTTCTCTTGTGTGGATTATTGATCATTTGTATAACATGTTTGATTAATTCCTATATATATAACAGACACTTGATATAATTGGGTTTGTCTGTTTGATATCACGTGAAAATGGCTAAACCAATTTCTATGAAACTTTAGTACTTATATTCAGGATAATCCTGGGAAGACTAATCTCCATTTCCAAAATCATTCAATTTTATAAGCTTTGATAGAATTATGATATCATGTAAACCTGGGGTGGCCAACCTTTTCAGAAGGCGGGCCAAATTTCAGAAATAATATTTCCTGCCGGGCCATGAACCTATATATTTTTTTTTTTTATTAAAGTAAACAAGCAAGCATGCTACAGCTTCAACCACATCGTCACTTCCCAGTAGTGAGATCGTGGTCAAACACTCGCATGGTTTAATGTAAAAAAACACAAAAATAGGTATATTTATTAATACTTTTTTCAAGAAAATAAAACATATCCGAGAATCAAACATATTTACTAGACAATTTAAAAATATTTAAAAGTGAGACACCTGACTTTGTTTTACAGAACTAAGTGCATCAAAATTGATCTCCACTGATGTTGTCGCTACACGTAAACAGTTTTTCAAATAAACATCAGTAATTCTTGATCTCATTTGTGATTTGATGTACTTCATGCGACTAAAAAGCTGTTCACACGCATAAGTGTTTCCACATAGCGAAACCATCGACAGAGCATGTTTGCAAAACGCAGGATATTTATCCTTGTCCAAATACGTTTCATAGAACTCTTCCAAACCTACTTCCCAAGAAGGGCTTTAATGCCCAACAAATACTGGATATAGGTGATGAATTGATCTTCATTACAGAGCAAATTATTTTTGTTTCAATCAGAAAACTTATTTACAGAAACAGGGAATCCCCATGGGTTCCCCTTTATTTGCTGTTCTAGCAGAACTGATCATGAGAGCAATCAGACACAGAACATTCAATTCCCTGCTTTCTATTCACTACCCACTGTTGTACTTGCATTAGGTTGATAATATCCTCAGTAGTATGGGAAGACAAAGATGAGACATTTCTTACCTTCAAACAACAAATGTCTAGTGTATATCCCTCTATTAACTTCACTTGGGAGAAAAAAGTTGATATGACAATAGCATTCTTAATTTGTGCATACATAGATTCCCTGAAGCGCTAAAATTCTTGGTTTACCATAAATTTAATAAGGTGTCTCTCATCATCCAGGCAGATACTTTCCAACCGTCACGACGTGTTGGCACCACTATCGCTGTCTCATTAGAAGAACCTTCTTGTTACCGTGAACACAGGTGCTTGTAAACATTGAGTTAAGCACCATTACTTTGGTAGTACATGTAGCTGGTTTATCATGCATGTGCTCAACGTGGTCAGAAAATCTCTATTTCCAACCACCTTATGTAACTATACCTACAACAGCTGTAAATGATCATATATCCAAAATTTAGCCCGATTATAGATTAGAAATGAATTTGGCCCTAGAGTGAGGTGTTATGTGCCATCTCTTATTAAAATTAATAATTATAATATTTAATTAATATTCTTTTCTTCATCCAGTTTAATCTAAATTAATTAATTAAATATTATAATTATTAATGTTAATAAGAGATGGTGTGTAACGCTTCATTTCAGTGCTAAATTCATTTCTAATTTGTAATCATATATTCAAAATTTAGCCCGATCATTTATGGCAGTTGTAGATGTATTTGCTTAAGATACAGAGTTTCGATTGATGTGTATATTTATACACTGTGTAACAAGAGGAAGGTGTCAGTAGTTCAACTGCCATTACCACACTTTTCATGTGCATTTGCCACATTCAGGCAACATAAATTTCTCCTGTCCCTATCTCCGCTACCAAATTTTCATACTCATCTGCAATGATTGGTATTAATTCTCCATCTTTGAAAAATCGGGGGTTATGCTGTGCTGTTGGAGAATCCCGTAACGGGGATGAATACAAGGTACATTGGGCCACAACAAGAATACTCGCTAGCCACCTAGCTAAGCATCAGGATGTGGTGAAAAGAAAGTGCACCACAGAGCTTGCAAAAATGCTACTCAGAGCTACAACCCATTATGGGCTCAAACAACACTACTCAGATACTGTAGCAACCAGAAACTCATCTTTATATGGGAATCTCTCCTCAACAACCTTGGAACCGTGCAACACCCCCATGCTTTACCTGCCAACATACAGGTTGCCCTATATAAATGGGGCAACTTGTATGCCCCATTATCACTACATAATGGGGCAACCCATTATGTAGTGATAATGTATTAAATAGTGATTTACATCTGCTGTCATACCTTTAACATGGATCTATATTCACACATATGCTGCATAACCTCATAACATTGAGCATAATTAAAGTTGTTAACATGCTCATAATAGTTTTTAATTCTTAATTTTAAATAATGTCTTCCATTCACATTAAGAACATTTGTATTCTATTTTTAAATTTTTGTTCACCTGACAACAACAAACATAAGTTTAGCAAAGCACTAGCAAAATAAAAATATTAATGTCGTACTCTGAGTTTTCCTTCCTTTTCTATCTGTTATTTGGCTTGAGGATCAAGCTGTATTGTGTCATAAAATTGACTGATAAACACTATTAAAAATTGCACATTAATAGTGACATTGTATGACATGGATAGTGACAAAAATTGTATGACATGGATGCTGTTGTGAAAATTTTAACACTGATGTTTCTGTGGACATTGAATCCTACAGTGAAGGTCAGCATAGAGATCCTTTTTAATGTGCAATTTTTAGTAGTGTTTATCAGTCAATTTTATGAAGTTTTTGCTCCATGTCACCTACTGTTTAGTCTTTGAATGGAATGAAAGAGGATTTAAAGATGAACAATATATTATTTTGATTTGTTAACGATTATATTAATGTGAAAATAATCCTGGGTTGATGTATGATTACAAAAATAAATGGTTTTATATCACTTTTTTTACATATTATTATTTATATAACGAACGAACTAGATAAATATACTATTAATAAAACACACCTTTAATAATCCAGCTAATAAAAATTAATAATATAATAACGTTTTCGATCGTTTCTTGACGATCATCTTCAGTTACCATAACATAGAATAAAATCGAACACAAAAAAGAACGTAAATACGAAATTAAAATATAAATAACAGAAAAGTAGATAAAAATAAACGAAAAATAAAAATTAATCCGAAAAAATGTCCCTTAACAAATAAAAATAAATAGTCATTAATTCTTGTAAAAGGATCACCATGCGGTGGGTAAAGAGTCCACATCTCTATGGTTGATGCAACCAGTTTTCTTGTGTGCCTTAAAGATCTCTAATTTCTCCAGATATTTCATTGTATGTAAATTTGTCGTAGGTTTAATCATTTCCGCCCGATCCCAACGGACCTGAATGTCGCGTTGCGTAAGACGATAGCACGGTGTTGTCAAGTTTCTTATTAATCGTATATTTATGCTCTTTGATACGTTGTTGCAATTTGCGCATTGTTGAGCCTATGTAGACAATATCTGAATTAAAACGCTGATCGTGTAATGGTATAGAATAGATTCCTGATGCCGATTTCCAGTCATAACGCTTCTTATCATTTCTTAATAGCTTGAAAACTGTAAGATTGTGTCGATATACTACACTGAAATCATTAGCCTTGGCGATTTCTTTATGTATTTGTCTCAAAAACAGGACATGATTTAAAACCATCTTTTGTCTATGGTCTACTGTGGGATGTCGTTGTTTAGTTGTTTGGAAGGTTATAATAAGATTCTTTATGATTTCCTTTTGGTATCTCTGTTGTTAAGGGATATTTTTTCGGATTAATTTTTATTTTTCGTTTATTTTTATCTACTTTTCCGTTATTTATATATTAATTTTGTATTTACGTTCTTTTTTTGTGTTCGATTTTATTCTATGTTATGGTAACTGAAGAAGATCGTTAAGAAACGATCAAAAACGTTATTATATTATTAATTTTTATTAGCTGGATTATTAAAGGTGTGTTTTATAAATAGCATATTATTATTGTTTTAAATAGTTACTATTTATTAGAAAAGTAAGGTCATCCAGTAATGTAATATCCTAAAAAATGAATAGCAATATCTGAAAATGTAAAATAAGGTAAAAAGAAAAATTTATAAAAATTTTTAAATTAACTTCATTTTCATTAAAACTTTTTGACTGTTTAGAATTGCCATCAGGTTTTATGGAGCAAACGTGAATTTTTTTTTCTTGTTTTTAATTTAATTTCAATGAACTTTATTTGTTGTTTTAATATTTAGTTAGGTAATTTAAAGTTTATTATATTTAAGTACTTTATTAAAGTAAAATGCACTATTTTTATTGTTTCAACTGAAGTATTGAAAATGATACAATAAAAATAAAATTGATAAAATTCAATTACTCATGATATATAATTATTCATCTTTATATTTTTTATAAAATGATAATGATTATAAATTTTTTTTTAAATTTATAAAGTGAATTTAATGATTAGAATTAATACAAAATTGTTTTTAGTTAAATTAATCAAATTATAGCATTATTCTTTATTTGCATTAAATTTCCTATAATATATTAAGTTGGTAGTTTGGCAGTTAAACTGTCTGTCTGAATTTAAAATAATTGCTTTTTTTCATTCTAATATATATACTTTGAATAATAAATTATATGTACAATATAAAAAGAAACTGTATTTCAGTTTCTCATAAAGATTATAAATAATAAATTTAAAAACTCATTTAAATTTATTATGTTGCCAATTCTTTCATTGCATTGTATTTAGCATTCTCTTGCACCATTGAACTACAGTAGAGCATTGATTATCTGACTCAATTGGGGACTGGGGTTGGTCGGATAACTGAAAAACGGATAACCAAAAAGTATGAAAAAATACATTATTAGTATAGTATATTATATTAGTATATCCCATGTAATTAGTATATCGCTATTAACCTACTTCGCATTGAATGTTCATCGATGTTAAGCCTAACAAATTTTTTTAAAAATAATAATCGTCGCTATTGTATAGTTAAAAATTATTTTAAAATTATTTTATTGCTCACAAAACAAACAACCACTCATAATTAGAAAATTAAACCTAGTTTAAATACTGGCCTCCCTTTCATGATCAAGCCAGCCTAAAACACGCAAAAATTTAACAAAAATAATATTAAAGTAGCCAAGACATAGCCAAATATTGTAACGCCACATCACTAGCGGACATTTGAAATTTGCTGACTAGAACGGTCGGTTAACCGATGTGACGGTTGATCGGGGGTTGGATAATTGATGCTCTACTGTATATTCCTTTTCATTAATTTGACTTAAGGGAAGAAAATATAATTTTCAGATGAAATTAGGAAAACCGAGATAATTTTAGTTCCAATTTCTGGACTTTGTGAAACTTCTGATCATTCAGAATGTGGTGTGTGTTTTCCTACATCTCTTTGAAAAAAAAACAAAAATAATTTTACTAACGAAGTGCTATTTTGATAATTAGATTTGATTCCTTTGCAAATGTTCTAGAATTCAAACTGCTGTTGATCAACCGTAATATTTTATCTGTAAGATCCATAGTGTTTATATCATAATTATATGTCGTTTGGAAGTTGTTTCTTGGCATTAATAACACTTCTTGAAAACTTTAGTATATTGCCATTTAGTTTCTTTTTATTTACTTGATTATTGATATTCTTGATTATTGATTCATCTTTATAGCAGCTATAACCAAAAAGTCCACTTTTTACTAATATTGCAAGTGATAATTTTCATTGGACCATCTTTTTAGACAAATTAGAAAAGTTTTTGGAGACCCCCCCCCTACTAATTTTTGTCTATGCCTTACATCCTTTTCAATAAATCTTGTGCCATCTTAAGGAACATGCTTATACTAAGATACACTTATTTTATTAATTTCTAGATTTTGAATTTTTATTTAACATCCCACAAAATTTACTGTTTATAATAATGTAGCAAAAGAATAATGATAGCAATTTGCACAAAATAATCTTTTTATTCTTTATTTACTGTTAGCATATATACTTGTAAAGAAACAATTAGGTTAATTAAACTTTCTTTCATGGATACACTAAATTGTTCTCACATTTTCCAAATCTATAAAACATTTTTACATGCTTTAGTAAGATATTTTAATAAGAATATCAGTTATGTTTTGAAAAGGCTTATTATAATTCTTTTGAACACTATTACATTTTTTTTTTTTTAATTATGATGATTTATATATATACTAATTTTAGGTGGTATCATGGAAGATTGGATAGATACACTGCTGAACAGAGGCTTCAAGCAGCTTCAAAATTGGGAAGTTACTTGGTTAGAGAAAGTGATCGAAAACCAGGATCGTATGTTTTGTCATATTTTGGACATACTGGAATTAATCATTTTAGGTAATATTTATTAAATTATCATTACTAAATTATATTTTTTATTGTAGTAAAGTAATACTAATACATTTATTAAAATAATTATCTATTAAATACAGAAGATAAAATTTCTATTATGGAATTCATCAACTTAAAACAATTTTGTCCAATTTCAGAATCACTGCTGTTTGTGGTGATTATTACATTGGAGGAAGACAGTTTGATTCATTATCTGATTTAATTGGATATTATACTAGTTGGTCTGATTTGTTAAAGAAAGAAAGACTTGTTCATCCTGTACCACCACCTGAGGTAATGTTTTAAATTTATTTCATATAATTTTTATAAGGTTTCAACCATAATGCTTTCATAAAAATATTTGGTTTAATTCCACTCAATTTTAACAAATAGTATTATTTTTCAATATTTTATTGTATTACAGCTGCCCTATAGACAAACAGGTGTATATTTTTCAAAACTTTAATCTATTTTGTAGAAACACAAATGCTTTAATGAAATTATTTTATTCATAGTTGATTCTTCATTTGTTAATTGTTTGTAATTTGTTCTAATTATTTTCAAATATGCTATTTTACTTATCTTTTAAAGTGGTAAAATTAAGATACTGTTTATTTGGTATAAAATCTGCTTGTATGTTGCCAAGTAAAACATAGTAAATGCATACTGTTTTTTTCCTTCCCAATTTTACCATTACACTTTAAATTTTTTATCTATGGAAAACTTTGCAATGCTGCCCATGCAATTATAATAATAGTAAGAAAACAAAATTGTTATTTATTTTTGAGTGTAGACAGTATTGGTTGTATATAAACAATTGACCATTGTGCAGCTAGGAGCAAAACTGCTTCTGGTTTTTCTTTTCTGTAAGTTGACTGACTACAGTCTAATTTGTGATAGAAACAAATAACTCAATTTTATTTCTTTTGTTACTTCAAAAGTTGACTTTATATTATGAAGAGTCTTCCAAATTTATGTGAATTTCATTATTATTAATCAAAATTCTGTTTCTTGCCATATGAAAAGTAGATATTCCTATTGATTTCTCTATTCTTATAAAACTGAACAGTGGTGCTATTGTATAATAAATCCAAATCAGCCAATTGTCAGATAGTTCAGACAATATCCATGTTTATGTTAAGGAAAATTTTATAAGTAAAATATTGAATAGAATTAAAACCTCAGGCCTTCTTCACTACAAGATATAATTAATATACATTTAACTTAAGCTCAATACAAACATTTTAAAAAAATTAATTTGTAAATATTTAATTAAAACATTTTTAAAAGTTTTTTTTTCCTTGATAGCCTGTAAATGACAAGAAGAGAGTTGTCGCCATTCTTCCATATAATAAAATGCCTGATACAGACGAACTGAGGTAAATAAAATTCATCCTATTTAGAATTACTAAAAAAATGTAATTTAAATAAACAAATTATTTATTTATTTATTCAGTTTTCAGAAAGGTGATATTTTTATTGTTCATAATGATATGAATGATGGATGGTACTGGGCTACTCTGCATCGAACACAAGAAAGTGGTTTAGTGTTCAAAGAACTAGTTGAAGAATTGGTGAGTATTTATCTCAATCTGTAAATAATTAGAAGAAATATGATAGAAATCTGTTAGATATTTAATTCAGATTGTTATTCTACTTGGGTATTTAAAGGTGTTATTTATCACAGATTGTTATTGAGAAATAAAAAGAATTTCCAACTGGAAGTTATATATTTATTATTGCAAATATATTAATTCATAATTTTGGGTTTGAGCAACAGTTTAAAATATAGAAATGTAGGAAAAGCTGATTTTTCAATGTAGAATATTAAAATTAATGTTAAATAGCTGGTTACTGGAATTTTTCTCATTTTTGACAATAACTTTGCAGTAATGTCTCATTAAAATATATACAGTGGGTGATCGGTTAACGAACATAATCCGTTCCAAGACTTTGTTCGCTATCCGAATTGTTCGTTAACCGATTATCGATTTACCATAGGTTTCTATGGGAATTTGATTAATAGGTTCTGGAGACCCCCCCAAAATAAAAAAATATATACATACATAGTCTTGCGTTTTTATTAGTCGTGTTTTTTTTCTGTTTGAAAGGGTTAAAGAATCTGTCTAATGTCGATTGCTTTTCTCTCTTCTTCAGGATTTTTCGTAAGTAATTAATAGCATTGCAATTGCAGAAATCCCCAAGCCTTAACCTGGTTTGGATGCCATTCTAAGACCGTTGTTCTGACATCCTCCCACTTCTTCAAAGGATCTTTAATATAAGATATCGGCATTAATCCTCTTTTTCAGAAGAAAACATATCTCGCCGAGTTTCTTGGTGTTCTTCATTCAAGAGTTCTTGGCGTTCTTCTGTCGTCAGATCCATTTCGTGTTCCATTATGAACTGTTCGATATTCTTTATTTCTCAGATGTGATTTTTGTTACTCCTTTAGCTGCTTGAGTCTTCTTGATTATACAGTATGTTTCTTAAATAAGATTGAACTTCAGCCTACTGTAGACCTG
Organism: Centruroides sculpturatus; assembly: GCF_000671375.1. Classification (NCBI taxonomy): domain Eukaryota; kingdom Metazoa; phylum Arthropoda; class Arachnida; order Scorpiones; family Buthidae; genus Centruroides; species Centruroides sculpturatus. The sequence goes on from NW_019384900.1 coordinate 22,541, forward strand.
TTTACGCCATACTGCCCAGCAACATTAGGCATCTTCTGCCCACTCTCTACCTTTGCTATTATACTCTCACCTTTTGAAAAGAAAAACAGACGCAAAACTTAACGAGTGCCTACCCGACAGTCTCACGAATACATAAAATAATTGTTTTGTCAGAAAAATAAAAGGCTGAAATTACCAGGAAGAGTTTCAAAGTTTGGAGGAATAATATCCGATTGGTATATATAGGCTTGAACGTCGATGTCGACGTCTCCCACACTCCAAAAAGTTTCGAATTGTTGCCCGAAGACAAGGGAAGACCAATCGGTATTCATTAATTTACGTCGTTTCTTCTTGTGTTTGTTCTGTGGGGTGTTCGTTATCCGATCATGTGTTCGTTGTCCGAACATAAAAATCTTTCGCGAAAGTGTTCGTTATCCGATTTGTTCGTTATGCGATCTGTTCATTAACCGATCACCCACTGTACAATGATTTCTCAGAAGTTAGTAAATTTGCTAGACTTAATTTTAAGCTTCAATAATGGTGAAATTTTTCAAAAATGTGCATGTAGAATTGATATTGTTATTTTTAAATATTATATACTATAAGTTTTTAAAATTATTACATTAATAACACAACCTTTTTAAATATCCAGCAGAAACTATTTGCTAAATAGCATAAATGTTAGTTTAGCAAATAGTTTGTGCTGTTTATTTAAAGATTGTTTTATTCACTCTATAAATTCACCCCAATTGGGAATTTTTTACTTTCTCAGCTGTTATACAGAGGGAAAGTATGGTGATTTGGCAAAAAAATGACTTCCGCCTCAGATTTTTACTTCTTTTGGACTTGGACACCTTTAAATGCCAAAATGCAAAAAAAAAATTGGAGGTAATTTTTGTGTGTGTGGAGGGGCATGATTTTGTTCACTCTGTTTGAAGCTTAACTCCTTTGCTTTTTGTCAAAAATTACTGAAATTTTGTAAAGAGGTTTGTTCATTAAGGGGATTTATGCTATTAAATTTTGGTGGTTAAATATTGAGGAGGTGGGGAGACAATTGGGGGGTCATGTATAGGGCTTGGACTTAATGAACTATTTTACTAGTTATTAGACTTCATAATTTTTTTATAAAAGTCATCCCTACCCTCAAAATTAATGTTTTTGCCATTTTATAATAAAAAAAATAAAGTTTTTTAATAGCACCATCTGTTATCATATTTTATCAAAATTTTAAATGATGCCAGGAAAGTTAAGCAACTCATTGCTGATTTTATTTTAAAAATTATTATACAGTAGCCTTCATAATTTAAAATGATAGGCCTAATAATCTCCAATCTTATTATTTTTTTATACAGAGTTTTAAAATCTAATCCTAAGAAAAATTAGTAAAGGATTAGTGGAAATATAACACAAGCATTATATCCTTTACTAAAAAAATTTCTAGGTAGATTATAATTTTTATTTTAAATATTTATATGGAATATTATTATTATTAATAGGATGATGATGTTGATCCTAATGAAATATATCCTTGGTTTCATGGAAGCATAACAAAAGAAACTGCTGTTGAGAAATTAGCAAAAAGTAAGCAGTATTTACTTTTAAGTATTAAAATAATGATAGATATTTGCTACTATTTTTATTTTCTATTCATAAATAAACTGAAGATGAAGCACTTAAAATATTTTTAAAGTTAATGTTAATCAATCCATCCTCTATTTAAATTAAAAGGATTGTCTAATCTGATAAATTATTTCTAAATTTTAGACACAACAGTCAATACTATGCTACTTCTAAGAAAATGGAAAAATTACATTATTGATATAACATTGCATTTTGTCATTTAAGCAATTAAAAATTTATAAATAAAATTTTTATGGAATTTATACACAAACATATGGAGACATATGTAACACGGGATATCCTTGTTAGTTCAAAATTCAAAGGACAAAATAATTGCAACTTCAAATTATCAAGTTTTGAATTATCCAAGATTTACATATTTCCATGCAATATGCCAAATGCTATGTAACTGAAGTCATATTCTGTTTGCTTAACAAATTACAATGTATACAGAATACTATTTTTGTTAATTAATAATAATGTGCTGTTTATCTCCAGTTTATTTATGTCTAGTGAGAACCTCAGAGGTTGCCAGATAGGTTTTGTAAAAGTAAAGCAGAATTCCTCATAATATAGCCCAAATTATTTTTAAAGTGCCCAAAAAATAGTAAGTTACCCAAATCTATTTGCATAGAGTCCAACATATATCTCAATCTGCTACTTGTAGCCCAAACTTGAAATCCCGAAATCCTTGTATTTTATGAGAAGTGAAAAGAATAGTCCATGGGTAAGGTGACACACACAATTAGCTTAATAATTTTGTTTTTTTATGCTTAAGTTTTATTTTAATTGTATATTTTTTAGAAAATTTATTTAATATGCAGGATTATTAAGTAATTTGATAATAAAATTTTGAAAATTATCCTAGAAAATCTTAGAAAAAATTTTTTGGATAAAAGTTTATATAAGTAGGAACAAAAGAATTAAATTTTGTAATGCCTCATTGTTTACGTTTTGAAAATACAATATTTGAAATGAAAAACTTGCTTTGTTTAATTAAACGATAAATATACATATCTTAAGTTAACCAAATATAAAAACAAACATTTTAATAAGTTTATGATCACTTTCATAGTGGGTCCGGGAAGTTTTTTGGTACGACCAAGTGATAATTCACCTGGCAATTATTCATTGTTCTTTCACATCAACAATACTATTCAGAGATTTCGGATTGAGAAAAGAGGAAATCGTTATATAATGGGAGGTAGATGTTTTGATAGGTGAGTTTTTTTAAGAATTCAAATTATTTTTAATTTTAATATCTGAATAAAATTTAAATGCTTGTATGTGTTAATGTAGATGAGATGATTTGATGTAATAAATTTATTATTAGAAGTTTAATGTGTGCATGATTTATTTTTTTACATTTAAAATATTTCATTTATTCTAAAAATAGTAGAATTTCTTTATCATCAGCAAAGAAAATTTAACTTATTTCCATAACAAGAATTTATTTCACAAATGAATTAAAGATGATGATAAAATTATCTATCCTTATATTCCATCAGTTAAAAGATTATATTAGCGTCTATAGCTTTAGAATAAGCTGAAGAATAAATTTGTATTTGTTTTTATGGATGAGTATTAAAACATCTATTAATTTGCTGCAATTTGAAATTACTTTGTCTTAATTGCTAAATATTTAAAGACTATTTTCAATTAAATCTGAATTTGGAATTTTAGAAACATTTTGTTTTTGATTTTTTTTTTTTAATTTTATGCAGAAAGTAATAAATTTTTACAATATAAAAGTCTAGATATTTTCATTAGTGGATTTTCATACTTTTAGTAGTCATTTTTATGATAAAAAATTTCATTTCAAACACATTTTCAGTGAACAAATTAAATAAACTGGGTAAATAACTTAAGAGACACTTTGTTTTGAATTATTTATCAGGAAATAATTTTTGTAATGCTAAGAAAAATGATAGTTTCATAATTTCTACATTTTTATCATCTTCATTACAGAACAGGACTCAATTCTATCTCGTCTTCCAAATATTTTAAAATTATGTGAACAATTTTGACTATAAGCTATTTTTTTTACTACAGTTTTTTTATTTTCAGTAGTTTTGTGACAATTTTTAACACTACAGTAAACCAATTTGATAACTTTAGTTTTATAACTTCTGTATTGACAAGAGAGATAGTTTAGCAAACAAAATATAGTATTAAATAAATTTTTATATCATCTAAATATACAGTATAACCCTGATTTTTACAAGAGTATCTTATCCCTATTTGCTAGATTTTGACGATTTTTCAGGATGAGAGAATTAGCTATGAAATCTAATGCACAAGTTATTCTATATGAATGATAAGCAACCTCTTCTGGATTTGGGCCACAAGTAAACTTCATAGGCTTCTGATGTACTGCATGCAGTTTTTACTAGTTGCAGACAGCTTACCAAATACCAACATATTTGATAACCTCCAGTATAGTATGTACTAAAGAAATTTATGCTAATTAGCAGACAACCTGTAGTACCTTCAGCATAAGGTATTGAATAGAAAAAGTTAGATATTAAATTTCAATTTGTAATTCTAAATTATCAAAAGTTACTTGTAGTCTGTGCTAAATGAAATAGATTTATACTCCCAATACAGACTACAAAAATGAAGTATAAAATTTCTTTGTATACCATATTAAAGTGGTGGGTTCTGTTGGATTTAACTTTTTCTAGCTGTCCTATTGATAACAATTCAGTGAATCTGACACTGAATTATTTCAACTATGCAAAAAGTTTGATTCTGTATACAAAATACAAAATGATAGAAAAATTCAGAAATTATGGGACCTGATGTCTCCAAAATGGATAATTGAATCCAAAAATAAACATCTTATTGCACATCTGCAGACCCACCTATAGCTATTGACATCTAACTTTCTCAAATTATCCAAGTCTTTTTAGTGTAATATATATATGTAAACTAGTAATATATAACTTATTCTCATGTTTTTACTGATTGAGTTTAGTTTCAATGTTCTTATCAGTTTAATTATGGTTTCATAATGTCACAAGGCAAACTGGAAAATAAAACTACTTTGACAAAGTCCAGGGGCCACATACAGTATTAGAACCTCAAGAGCTTTATGGCTCACAGGCCATGGGTTGCTCATGACTGTTCTACATTATTAATTAATAATAATTGATTATATTATTTAACACTTAGCATGTTAAATTGATTCACTTTCTTAAGTATTGTTCTTTTTGACAAATGATCTGAAGATAATTGACAAGACTATGTCTTGTTTATAAAATTGTACTGCCTGCTGTGTTACCAGCTTAGAGGTGTGAAGGAGTACATATCAATAGTTGCAATTTGGCACAGAGTATTAGGTGCCTGAAAAACCAGACTTGTAGGTTGCATTAAAAAACCAGACTTGTAGGTACTCGGGACCAAAAACCAAGTAAAAATAAAATATAAAATGGCAACACACTACAAACGGGCAAACCAAAGTCAGAGAGTACCACCCACAGTTGTTCTAGGAAGTGGATTATGACACTAGGACTGAACATGTAGTATTTTCTTTGTTAAATAAAATTTGTAATCTAATTTTGTAAATTTGGGAGTGCTTCAAATATGACATTAAAACAGGGTTTTATGTTGTTACAAGTAGGTTTTTTAACATTATCTAGTATAGTAAAATTGTGGGACTGATAAAAATTCGACATTATATTAGGGATGTCGTTACATCCGATGATATTATAATCGGATTAAACTGTATATTGTTTGTGCAAAATAAAAAAAATAATTTCAANGGGGTCTGTTAGGAGAATCTTATATCATCAGCGTCATGTCACTTGACAGTGACATTTTGCGTCAGTTTGTTCCAGATGTTAAAGATTAGGGAGGGAAGCTATAAAGTTTATAAGGTAAAGGTAAATCAGTATAAAGGTAATCAGTTTATTTTAACCCTAACCTTCAGTTCTGTGAAAAACTCCATCTTGGCAAGGTAAGAGGTATTAAAAATGCTAGTTCGTAAATACAATAGTTACTTTTTTTGAAATTCGGAGTTTCAGTATTAAAATATTTTTCCAATTTGAAACAATGTAATGAAAAAAATATAAGGTTTTTTTTCTGTGCAATCTATGGGGGGGTCAACAAAAAAAATTAAGAGGAAAATGGGTCCATGGGTAAAAAAAAGGTTGAAAACCTCTGATCTAGGCAGACAAATAATAAAAATAGCTATGATTATTTTTTCAAAAATGGGAAATTTTTGTTATGCATCGATAAAAATTCAACCTGGGCCGATACGCAATAGAGAGAAATTTCAAAATTGGATAGGTTCATTTCCTCAAAAATGCATCATGGATGACCTCGTGGTCATGGCCAGTGAAGTTTGAACGATCACGCCAAAAGCTGTAATACCAAAGGTTGGAAAATGAAAAAGAGATCCGCCTTGAGTGTCAAAGTGATTCCACTTAGTCGTGAGTCTGTTAATAAATATTTAAATACATAGTCTTGTCTCAAATATTCATATTTGAGACAAGACTATGTATTTAAATATTAATATAGTATTCAACAAACTTTTGTTGTAAGGAGTAACAGACCTGAACAATATACTCAAAATATTTTTATAACCTCACAAGATCAAGATCTTATTAACATTTAATTCAAGTATTGGATATAATAATTCAAAAAGATCCAAAGAATTCAAACAAAATTGCATATTTATTGTTTTTAAACTTTTTGTTTTGATGAAATGTAAATCTGTAAAATTTTAATTATTTTCTGTTTCTTAATTTGATTGTAGTATTTTTAAACAGTCTTTGCTTTAGAATATGCTTTGTCATTATTCAGTTCATATGTTCTCCTTAATTCATAGATTAACAAATTTTTGAAAAATATTTTCCTACATTTGATTTTTTTTTTTTTTTTTTTCAAACACTTTACAGTCTAGAAGCTGTGATTAATAGATACAAAGTTGAACAAATTGTTGAAGGACATTGCTTGAGAGATCCTGTTTTAAAAGTAAGTATTTTTATTTGTTAAAAGAAATTGAGTTTATATTAAGTAATGATATGAAGATATTTTTAATTTTTGAAATGTTTAGTGGAATAAATACAATTGTAATAATTTATTTTCAAACAAAGAATTTAAAAAAAAAATTATTTTAAACAGTTTTATGCAATATTATTATCTAGATCAGGGGTTCTCAACTGGGATCAATGTAACATTACTAGGGGCCCACAGAAAAAAAAATACCAAATTTGGGTTCACAGTGATATTTTAGTAGTCTATACTACTCTATAGGGTAATTCTACTTCAGAACAATTGTTTTACTGAGAATTAAATTTCTACAGTATATACGTGTATATTGTCAATTTATTTATTACTCATTTCTTGCATAAGGGTTAAAATATAAATTATTTAAAATATTGAATACGTAAACGACATATATATCTCATTGACAAAGGTCAAAGAGAGATTATAAAACCGGGGTCTGTTAGGAGAATCTTATACCATCAGCGTCATGTCACTTGACAGTGACA
>NW_019384900.1:32820-66058 GCF_000671375.1 Centruroides sculpturatus
GGTATAGAAGGCAGTTTAAGATTACTATCGGTAAATTCTTGTATTTCTATAGGTGATTCTGTAGAAGCGGGGGATAACGGAATGTCCTCTTGAGTAAGATTTGACTGTGATCTCATAATCACAGTCTCTTGTGAATCTTCTAATTTTTCAAGGTCTTCTTCAGTTTTTATCGAATGTCAAACTTTTTCAAACCTTTCTCGCGCATCTGACAACAGCTCAATGAGTTTTTAACAGCCTTGTACAGTCAACACATCACACCTTTGAATTATTTGATAATCTCAAGATGATTCTTTCTTCTTGGAAACTTTTATTTGCTTTACATCTTCAATTATGGAATCATACTTTGGTTTGTTATTAAAACACTATTTTTCCCGTATTATATTTTAAATCTTCGCTAAAGAGGTTTGCAAAAAATCTTTTCTTGATTTTACTCACCAATTCGGTGCTTGCTTGCATTCTAAGATTTAAATTTATCTACGTAAAAAGAAGGAGTGGGGAAAGGAAGTGAAAGAAACAAACTTTTGAACTTTAACGATACGGAAACCGTTAATGTGCAGATTACCTAGATACTCTGCAAATTACCTAGGTAATTTGACAAATTGAATAATTTTTGCAGCTTTAACGGATCACTCTAGTTAATTTGCAGATTAGCTAGGTAATGTACACATTAACGGATTTCGAGCTTTAGCGGTAACATATATATATTTTTTATAGCAAAATTTTAATAACAATTGTTTTGGTTTTAAGATTTTAACAGTTACTTAAATCTGTCTTACTTGTTACTATCCTAAAGAAAAATACAAAAAAAAAAATAAATAAATAAATGCTTAATATATACTATAAACCAGGTAGAAATCAGCAAAGTTTTTTCAAAATTTAACATTCCAGCCCATTTCAATTTAAAGAAAAATTGAAATTGTTTTGTTTTCTTTTGAATTTTTGTTTTGAGGAGTGGAGTATCTGAAGCTGGAGTGTAAAATTCTAAAAATATTTATCACAATTTTAAAAATATTTCTGACCAGGTTTCTAAAAAGTTATCCTGTTTTTAGTGAAAAGTAATTTTTTGCAAAATGGTTTAAAAACTTTGTTAGAGGATTACAATGATGCATACTTTGCAAAATAGTGCTTCAAAAGCATTCATATGATACAATTCAATAATGCAAATAATATTATAGATATCATTTTATTTTTATCATAATGCATTTTCAACATTATTTAAGTCATTTTCTGAAAAAAAAAAATTAAAAACGGAATCTTTGTTATTCCTATAAATTCAATGCATTTTTTTCCTTTTTTTGAAAATATTTTATTTTAATTTTAAAACTGTTACTTACAAACTATATTAATTTATTGTGTGTTTGTGTATTTTAGATTTATTAATATAAGTTATTAGGTTTTTTATTTTTTAAAAAAATGGGCTTCTATTAACTAACTATAAAATGTTTAAATGTAGAAAAACAATTTCTACTATTTTCACAGTAAAATTTTTAAAATTTTTTAGCTCAAAATATTTGTTTAAATTAGTTCATCATCAACTTGTTCTTTTTTTCAGTTTATGAAAAATTCAATACTAATGTTTTATGTTTAAAATTTGAAATTTTAAATCATTTTAAAAATGTATTCCATGCTAGTTTAATTAGTTTTTAAATGTTTATATTAAATAATTATTAACTTTAGAAATTTAAAATGAAAAAAGGTATTAGTGCAACATTGATTGATCTAACATCAAATGATGGATCATATCAGTTGATTAGGTCTTTAGCTAGACAATCATTTGCATGAATTGCTTAATGTTGTTCCAATTTTTTTTACACTCATCTACATATTCTTTTTTACATTTATTTCTGAAGCTTCTACTGTTTTTCTTGTGTTTTGTAAATTCCGTATTTTGCATTTCATTTTAGTTTATTTCTGTATTTTGTAAAACTGCATCTATCAACTGATATTTAAATGTATATATTTTTGTTACTTTTTTTAAATTTTCAAAATTTTTCCTATGTAATAAATATTTATCAGTTTTTACATTATAGATCCANGTTATTAGGTTTTTTATTTTTTAAAAAAATGGGCTTCTATTAACTAACTATAAAATGTTTAAATGTAGAAAAACAATTTCTACTATTTTCACAGTAAAATTTTTAAAATTTTTTAGCTCAAAATATTTGTTTAAATTAGTTCATCATCAACTTGTTCTTTTTTTCAGTTTATGAAAAATTCAATACTAATGTTTTATGTTTAAAATTTGAAATTTTAAATCATTTTAAAAATGTATTCCATGCTAGTTTAATTAGTTTTTAAATGTTTATATTAAATAATTATTAACTTTAGAAATTTAAAATGAAAAAAGGTATTAGTGCAACATTGATTGATCTAACATCAAATGATGGATCATATCAGTTGATTAGGTCTTTAGCTAGACAATCATTTGCATGAATTGCTTAATGTTGTTCCAATTTTTTTTACACTCATCTACATATTCTTTTTTACATTTATTTCTGAAGCTTCTACTGTTTTTCTTGTGTTTTGTAAATTCCGTATTTTGCATTTCATTTTAGTTTATTTCTGTATTTTGTAAAACTGCATCTATCAACTGATATTTAAATGTATATATTTTTGTTACTTTTTTTAAATTTTCAAAATTTTTCCTATGTAATAAATATTTATCAGTTTTTACATTATAGATCCAAATTTTACATTTTCTCCAAAGAGCCATGTATCATTTTTAATGTCTAAAAAAGTGTATTGTTCCATTGTTCCTTTTCTTAAGTTTTAATAATGAGGTCTACAAATTTTTTAGATTGTTTTAATAAAAGATAATGATGAAAGGATAATCTTAGATAAGTAGTTGCAACTACTAAGAAACAAAGTTATCTACAATTTCTCTAATGGATATTTTTGCATTCCACAATTTAGGGACAAATAAGTTTTAATTTTTCTTACTTAGCTAGTTATAAATATTTTCTATTATTTCTTAATAATAAATTAGAAAATAAAGTCAAAGTATTCTGTAAATCTTTAAAAGTAGAATTAAAATAGAGTAAAATTTTATAGTAAAATTGCTATAGATTATATAATATAAATTCTTATTCATGTAATATATTTATTTAAACAGTACATAATTTAGTTTTTGTCATGTGGATTACACATTAAAATGGTTTTAGAAAATAAATGTAAAATTTTTATTTATTTTTAATAAAACTTTATTTAGGCACCTTATGAATCAAAAGAACTCAGTAAGGCTGAAGAAGTTCAGCATAAATCACAAGATATATATGCTACGTTAAAAGAAAGTAGAGAGACTGGATTAGCGAAACGAAATAAAGGAATTCGTATGAAAGGCTATCTTAACAAGAAAAGTAAGATTTTATTTCTCTTATTTGTTTCCAGCTCATTTTTGCTCTTATAAAAGCTCATAATTTTTTTTTCATTTATTTTTATTATTTATTTTTTTCTATGCAACTTTATTTTTGGTTTTACTAAATAATATCATTTAGCAGTTTTTCATTCTAATATTCAAGAATTATCATATTACTCTGTGTAGTTGTATGACTTTTAAATAAATTTTATTTTAAATTTCTGAATGACTATTTATAATAAAATATACTTTTAAGAAATTTTTTTTCATTTAAAGAATATTTTTATTACAGCATAACTATCTGACTTTTTTTTTTATTTTAATATTGTATTTACTTAGTTTTAAAAATTATTTAAATCTATTTTTTATTTAGGTCAAGGAAACAGAAAATGGAAAAATCTATATTTTGTTTTAAGTTCAAAAGAACAGCAGTTATTATTTTTTGATACACCTAGAGTAAGTCTTGTTGTTTCTTTTAAGTCAGTAGTAAGTCATCTTCATTATAAATTTCAATAAAGCATAAAATTATTTTGAAAATAAATAATGAAATTTTCAATTTTTTAAATATGAAATTACAAAGATTACTAATTTTAGATAATTGTATTGCAACATATTTGAATAAAAAATAATTTTTTCTTTTTCATAACCAGCATCTTTATAATATATTTTTTTAAATTATTTTTTTATTAAATTTGAGTTTTTCTGAACATATGATTGAGATTGATTTTGAACCTCTGTTCAACATACTCCCTGTGAAAGATCAATCTTTGACCAACCATCATAAAATTCATCAGTGCTTTAAACTTCCAATACAAACAATAAAAAAATCAATTTGTTTGTCAGTAAAAATATATTTATTACTTTTAATGAGAGAAGAAGCATTCAGAAGCTGTCAGAATTAAGCAAATCAAGTGTTTGAAAGAAGTCCAAATTAACAAATGAATTTTATCCATTCTTGCTTTCATGACCTCTTCCAATAATATATAATTTTTAGGTCATATTTTTATCTTCCTTAGATTGTAGTGTTCTAAGATTTCTCTGTATGTTGTTAAACAAACATAAAGGAATAAAATAAGTGAAAATAAGGACTAAATGCTATCTGGAGAATTTGAGAACTGTTTTGAAATTGAAACAACCAGTTTTGATCATCAGATTAATGATACTTTTCTGCTATAACTCTATCGCACTCATATAAATAAAATATTAATTTTTTTTTATTTATTTACTTAATATTAACTGCAAAACAAATCTCAAAATTGTAAAATATAAAAAATTAAATAGTAATGATGTATGATATATCTGAAAGTTTTAAGGGAAACTTAGTTTAAAATCTTCTTTTTGTCACAAATGTACTCACCCATGTGAAGAGTAAAGCAACAAGCTTATCAGTTCCCAATATAGAGAAAAATCAGTTGATGTCATTTTGATATTTTATTATTTCAACTGGTGAATTTAATCAGCTAACACAATATAAGTTCTCAAAAAATTTGAATAACATATTGATTCCGAAAATATTATATTTTAGTATTCTGTCTAAATGTTTCTTCACTCTGGAACTGATAGGATATATTTTTATAAGTATTCAAAATATTAGAGTAACATGAATAAGTTTGTGTTAACATTTTCCAACTGGAGATACTTTAAGTAGAAGTACTATAGAGTATGCAGGACATTTGGTTTAAAATGACCATTTATTGAAGGGTAGAAATATAGTGAATGTGATAAAAAGAATACAACAATAGAAAAGTATTTTTAATTCTCTGAAATTGTTTTTTTCTATTTTATTTATTTTATTTCAGATTAAAACAAAAATAATGGAAATTAATCAGGTTTAAAGATGTTTTGTTTATGTTCTAATCCTGCAATCATTTGGCTTTAATATATCAGACTCTATTACTGCTACTATTAATAATTGAATGGGGACTTGAACCTTCAGCAGATTGGATGGAGGTCCTGGTACTGTTACTGGCAACATATCCGCACAGTAAGCAGCTGTTGTTGGTTTGAGTCCCACAACTAAATTCAAAGTATTGTGACTGAAAATGTAATTAATAACGTGATGACTTTATGTTTAATGACTATCAAACTTAATGAAAATATAAAAACTGAAACTAACAGTTAAGTTCAAACAGAAATTGAAATTTATTGGTAAAACTAGTGCATCTAGTATATTTTTTAACTTAGTATTCTAGTATATTTAATTTTACTTAAGTTTTTTTCCATGTTCATTTTTTTAATTCAGTTTTATTCAGTAACAGGCAAAATAAAATACAAAAGTTGAAATCCAATTGTTTTGTTCTACAGGTTTTTTAAAGTTACTTTTCTATATTAAAACTTCAGTTAAGAATTTTTTAAAATTTTGTAAAAACAGTTATTTTTATTAGTATAATTTACAATTTTGAAGTGTTCATCATGTTATAAAAAGCTTATTAAAATTTGAATGACTTTGTTTGCAGATTTGTATTATGTATTCTTAAACTGGGGAAATTTTAATTAGTACATAATAACTATTGTAATTTAAATTTCTAGAGAGAACCTTTTGATTTCTTAGAATATATTTAAAAGCAGTTGGCATATAAATATCCATGAGATATTCATTGAAGAATGTATAGCAAAAAAGAAAAACAGTTTAGCATAAGTTTCTTTCTTGTTTTGTTCAAACAAGCTGATTAACTGGTAATAACCTTGCAATTTTTTATGATGTATTTCAACTTAAAACTGAATTTAATTATTACTAATTTCTTAGTTCACTAGCAAAATTATAAACTCTTATATTCATTTTAATAGAACCATTTAAATATACAATGGAACCTTGCTTAATGAGCAGAACTTGTTCCAGAATCTTATTCGTAATGCAAAACTCATTAAGCAAAACAGTTTTTCCCATATAAATTAGTGTAAAATACGATAATGCTTTAGATGCCAAAAAAATACTCGGATATTTTATGTATAACGTTTATTGAAAGAAAATTATACGATATACATTGTTAAGGCATGTGAATCATCATCATCATTTCTTCTAGCATGAAATGAACCAACCTGAAATGCAAATTTGATATGTAGAAAACAAATAATAATCTCAGATAATATGTCTGATAAACATGCCAAAAGATATGCAAAAAGCTTGAGCTATATAAAGGATATAATTAAATATTACAGGTTGCGGCCGAAGTTTTCATCTCTAAAACATGAATGTCCAACGTTGAGTGCCGCTATCTTGTAAGCCTAGAAGTTTGACAATGGCATTTGGAACATCATTGGAATCATGCTCAACATTCCAAACACCATTGTGAAACTTATAGACTTACAAGATGGCGGTGCTCAACATTCGACATTCACGTTTTAGAGATGAAAACTTTGGCTGCAACCTCTTTATTAGAAATTAATTCATTTGACTAGAGATAGTCAGTTATGCTGCCACCTCCTTATTAAATTTAATTTGGAATTAGTCATTAATATGAGATGGTGGTATAACTGCCTATCTTTAGTCAAATTAACTAATTTCTAATATTTAATTATTATAGCCTCTACATAGCCCAAGAACTTGGCATATCATTTGGTGTGCTTATTATATAACGGGCTATGGTGGTTGATGCAATATGTCTGAACACAAGTTTGGAAAAATGTGTAATCATAAGTGATGCTAAGATGCTAACAGAATGAATGCTAAACACAGACTGATGGAGCGTGTGCACAGTCTGGGACTTCCCCTCTTTTCTTCACTTGTTATGCGAACCATTGCTCGTTAAACGAGTCATTTTTTTACAATTTGTTTTGCTCCTTATGCGAGGTGCTCGTTAAGCAAGGTTCCACTGTACAACTATAATTTTGTTCTTTATAAAATGCATATAATAATACAATGAATAAAAGAGTAAAAAAATGTAAGTTTTTAAAATGATTTGATTTTTAATATTTTAATTTAATATAACATAAGGGGGGAAAAATCTGATTTTAATGTAATGATGATAGTTTTTCTATCTTGGATAGAAAGTTACAGTTTGATAAGACATATTGGGATTTTTAATATAAATATTTAGATATTTTGAGTTACAAAAGAAGTATTCAATTTAATAAATTTTGGCTTCATTTTAATTAATATATTCACTTTAAAATTTTACTTATTTTCATAATTAAATAAATATTTTTGTTAATTTTGTCACAAATGATTTCATTTCAAATCTACTTAACATTTTTTTATTGTAAAATAATAAATTCACATAAAAATAAATTTTATTTTAAATAATAATAAAAATAGTTGCATAAAAGTTTATTTTTAACTTTTCAACGTTTTAATTCAGATTATTGAATTTTTTTCTTTTTTGCACTTTATTAATTTTTATTTAGAGAACAAAACCAAAGGGTCTCATTGAACTCAGTTACACATATTTATACATGGTTCATGATAGTCTATTTGAAAGGTATGATTTTTTGTAAGTTTTTTTTTTTAATCAACTAATTTTTAATTAATTTGAAAATCTTTTTAATTTTATATAACTTTGAGTGGTTTAATTTAAAGACTTAATTACACTTACAAAAATATATATTTTTATTTTGTAGACCAAATTGTTTTCAATTGGTAGAAAGAGCATTACCTTGTATCAGTACTGTATATTATTTATGTGCCAGTTCACCTGATTTGGCACAGGTAAGTAATAATCTTAACAATACTAAAAATTCATATCACTAAATTAAATTTTTTATTAATAAATTATGGTTTTCTGTATAAAGTCTTATGCAAGATAATGATAAATTTTTTGATTTTTGTAGTTTTATTTTTACTTATCATAAATAAATGATTTGTGGAAAAGCTTCTAAAAAATTTTTATTAATACAAAATTGTTTAAAATTTGAGTTAAAAACAATTGTGTATAATGTATTGAAGCAAATCCAAAAGTAAAGCTAAATTAATTTAAATTTTATGAATGATTATAGGTATCAAATGCTGTTATGTTTGAAAACCAAAAATTTATAAACTTTGTTTCTAAATTTTGTAAATTTAGTAGATATTTCTTAGACAATACAAAAATGTCTTCTCACTTGTCCTGCATATGTGGAAAATAAGTGAGACTTATTTTTGTATTGTTTTCTTAAATTTTGTAAATTAAATTTTTTGTTCTGGCAGCTTTTTTTTTTTCAAATTATATCTACTAGTTCATTAGATGAAAGTGAGATTGTGAAAACTGTTTTCCATAAAAAGCATATCATCTCTTAGACAAATTAGTAAAAGGGTTTTCTTATTTTCTCTTAAAATTGGCAACAACTTTCTGCTTTTCCAGCTGTTTGGAGCCTGATCAGAGGATAAGTTAAATGACATTCTTATGTCATTTAACCCTAATTTCCCTTTCATTATTTTGTTACTATTTTTATGGACATTTTTTTAGAATTTCACTTCATACAGAGGCATTAACAACTGAAACATAAGCTAACTCAGGCATGGCCAACATATGGCCCACAGGCCAGATCCGGCCCATCTAATGAATTTGTGGCCCGCGATCAATCTTTCAATATTAGTTATTGAAGTCCAAATCGCTCAATTAAAAATTTTGATGCCTTAAAAAAAAATCAACAACTCACTGTGCGTTTAGAGTTAACCCTCCATTACAAATCTCGTAAGTACAGCGTAGAGCAGGTGTTAATAAAACATGATAATGTGAAAATGTATCTGTAATCTCTATCTACAGTTCAGTCTGTACAGGGTGACACCACAATGAGATCTCACACCACCTCAAAATCTTCCTAGGGCAGCCTCTAGTTTGGCCCGTGGAAAATTTTCTTTCCAATCCGGCCTGGGGGCAAAAACTGTTGACCACCCCTGAGCTAACTTATTAGATTTAGATAATTTAGCATCTACCATTTTATAT
The DNA here is from genome assembly GCF_000671375.1 of Centruroides sculpturatus. Lineage (NCBI taxonomy): Eukaryota > Metazoa > Arthropoda > Arachnida > Scorpiones > Buthidae > Centruroides > Centruroides sculpturatus. The sequence continues at coordinate 42,037 of NW_019384900.1, forward strand.
TGCTATCTTTTATAATTTAAATAATTTATAGATTAATCAATTGGATCTAATTCTTCAAGGAATTAAGTGATTAAATACATAAACTTTAATAACAAATTTGCAGTTAATTTCCTATCACTCCAAAAAGAAAAAATTTTCTCATGCTTGCATGCTGATTTTTGACAACAATTTTAACACTTGCCTTTATATTACTGTTTCCTATCTCTAAATTCACAATCTGTTGAAATTGATTGTAATTGAGTGATGGCAGTGATTCCATGTTAAGTGAAGAAGTCACAGAAATCTGCTTTACCAATTTTTGGGAGTTGATTTCTTTACTCCAACAATTATGATAATTCTGAATATCTTATTCAAAAGATAATTGTTTTCTTAAGTAGTGTGGAAAATTTCAATTTTTTCTAAATAGGAATTACTGAAATTTAAGTAATCAAAAAGTGCAAAATTTACCAAAAAAGCTGAACTTTCTTCTTTTCCTTCATCAGGCACTGCGGACACTTCTAGAGAAACTACTGGTTCTAGAAAGCTCAGATTTTAAACTTAAGCCTTTCTTGTTATCAATGAGGTGCTGCAAAACTTCTGGGTCAATATGTCAAAATTTACGAGGGTTCCCCATAGAGTTACTTAATTTTATGCTCATAAGGATAAAATTGCATTGAAGTGAATGATCTTTTTAATTAAAATGTTATCCAGAACAATAAGTCTCATTTATGTGAATTAAAACTTTTTATAACAGTTTTACTCACAACCTATTGAAAGCATTTGATTGATGGCCATTGCCAAGCACCAACCAAACTATATTGTGGTTTTACATCTTGATGTAATAACATAATCATTGGCCAAAAAATAATTGATATCCAAGCAAAAACATCCGAGATGTAAAAAATTGCCCCAAGTATAAAATTATGACAATTTAGATGACAGTCAAATTTTTTCTTAGTTTTTCTTTGGTAAAGATAAGCTTGGTGCTTCAAAGCAAAATCCAGGAAACAATAATGAAAATGTGGTAGGTACTGTTTCGAAGTGCCAAGCTTATCTTTACCAAAGAAAAACTCCTAAGAAAAAAAAATTGACTGTCATCTAAATTGTAAAAAATTGCACCTAGTACAAAATTATCTCAAGGTGTTTGCTTGGATAAAACATTGTTCTTTTGTTCTAACACTATTACAGCCAATTTCTGTTCTAATAAAGCAAAAACAGAAGAAATATAAACCTTTAAATCTCTCACACTAGTGTCATTAGAGTTAAGATCATTTAGTTGACATGAAGTAAGTATCAGTCCTCAATATATGATTTCATCATATGTTGAGGACTGATACTATATCATAATTCTTTACAGTGAATTAGAGTTGCACAATTGATCTTTGAGGTAGTCTTTGGATAATAATAATTAAATTTAATTTCCTTATGTGTATTTTAGCATATTACTGTTATGTATTTTATTAATAATAGTTATGTGTCGGATCGTTAAAAATGTATATCCACAGATACAGATCATTAGTGTCTAGATCCGCGGATACGAATCTCAACTTTCATATTCAGTCGGCATCGGTGCTTGTGACCTTGGACTGATAGTTTTCACTTTGCATTAGTAACGTGATGTGTTTTGACTTGCATTGCACGTATTTTTGTTTATAGTTTAGGGATAGCATAGATTAAGTTTGTATTTTTGGAAAGTATTGAGTTAAATTAAAATAAAAACTATACTACTAAACTTTTTTGTTGACAATATGGAGATATTTTATGATAGTAAATGAATTTTGCATGATAAAATTTTTGCGATATGAATGTGCCAAATATGTGATTTTTAAGAAATAAAAAGTGATTTGAATTGAAGTTATTAGTATTTTATTGCTACCTATCTTTAAAATTTTATATAAGTAATGAAATTTATTAAGATAAAAGATCCATTAAAGATCCACTAAAAAGTAACGAATATGGATATGGATCTTTTCTTCCCTTGGATATCCACAGATACAGATATCTGGCACATCACTAAACAATAGTATATGATAAACAAAACAAAAATGAAGCAAATGATAGTCATTGGATGACTATATTATAAGCAGAGCTTCAATGAATTGCAAATGGAAGTAAAATGGAAGAAACAGAAATAAAAGGAATGTTTAAGATGATAATGTACCAAACTAAATATCTAGCTTCCAGAAATCTGGAATTAACAAAAAAATTGACTAGTTGAATTTGATAGGCCTTAGTACGATTGTGGTTTATTGCAAGGCCACTTCATAGTTTTGCCAAAAGCATCACACAACACCATTTTGACAAAATTGTGACAGTTTGGCAGATGGTGTATTAAATACAGTTATTATGTTTTTTTCTTTCCATTTCCATTTTTTACTTTAAGTACATATTTAGCCTGTATCCAGAAAATTCCAAAAATCTTGTCCACTTGCAGTTCCAAAGTTGCCATATATTTGGTTTGGTACTGTATCTTCTAAATTGAATATTTGTAAGTGTTTAGGTTTTCAATGATTCTTTTCCAAGAGTAAGCATATGTTACTGTGGGTTTGTGAAGACACTTTCAATTCTAGCAACTTCTTATGGGTATAACCTGCTTCATATAAACCAAACCAGTATATCTACATGAAATTACAGTAATAAACAATTTTTTTCTAAATAGCATATACTGATTTGATATAAAAATTAATGCTTTAATCTGATAAATTAAAAATATTTAAATTCTTATTTTACAGGAATGGATTCAAGCAATTAAACCACTTTGTGCTCCACAACTTCCTCGTGGACGAGGACCTAGTCACAATGTAACTGAAGTTCGTAGTTTACATCTGACATTGTTAGAAGCACATCGTTTGCCTGTTAGACTAGTTCCACATCCTTTTTGCATAATTTCTTTGAATCAAGTAAAAGTATGTAGGACACAAGTAAAATGTCCTCCAGATCCAATTTGGGAAGAGGATTTCTTACTTGAGTAAGCATTGTGTGTGGGGTACAGTTGAGATTGAGATATTAAATTATATTATTTTTGTGATAAATTTAATAGTTTAATTTATCTTTATAAAATTTTCACTTTATTCAAAAAGTTGTTAAAATTAAAACANTTTTTTTTTTTTTTTTTTTTTTTTTTTTTTTTTTTTTTTTTTTTTTTTTTTTTTTTTTTTTTTTTTTTTTTTTTTTTTTTTTTTTTTTTTTTTTTTTTTTTTTTTTTTTTTTTTTTGAGTATTATTTGATATTTATATTTTGCATGTTTAAATATTTTATTGAAATTTGTAAGATTTAACAAAAATATATATTTTTTTTTTCTTAGAGATTTGCCATCAGATATCAAATCATTTACCATAACATTATATAATAAAGGAAAACGATCTAAAGATATGGAAATAGGTATACTTTTTTACAGTAAAAGATATTACAAATAATATTCAATATAAGTTAATATGTAATATTCTACTGTTCAGTAAATTTATTTATAATTTAATTATATATATATAAATAATAATTTCTTGATATATGTAAGAATTTTTAGAGAATGTTATCAAAATTAATCTGAGTTCTATAACATTACATAGTAGTTAAATTTTTGTATGCAATGCTTTGTTAGAATTTATAGTGATAGAACTAACTATAAGCATAGAAATTAATTAAAAATATTTCATATCCTAAAATTTTTTCTAGTTCAAATGAGAGTGACTTTAGAAATTAAGGAATTATTCAAATATAATGATGTGAATTCTTCATTATTGAATATTAATTTAAAATAAAAATTAACAAAACTTTAACATTCCAAAATTTAAAAAATCCAGTTTTATTTTTAAATTTAAGGAATATTCTAAAATACAAAAAGATTATCTAGAATTTTTTTGTTTTCTGAAAAGTGTGTATTTAGACAAACCTAATTTTCTCTTGAAAAAAATTTTTTATAACCAAGTTAAAGCTTAATTTTTTAAAATAAGTTTTATAATTATTTAGTACTAAAAAGCCTGATCCTTCCTATTATTCAGACCCATTTAAGATCTAATGTTTTCTTAACTGTTTGGTCTTTTATAACTAAATCCTTTAAGTTATTTTAATATTTCTTAATTTGGGAAAGAAAATTCTCTACAAAATTTCTATTCAATTGATGCATTTCCTGTGTTTATGTGCTATGAATTATGGTTTAAAAACAACACATGATGTTGGCATACTACTACAGAGTTAGACAGCAGCCAAAATATGGTTTTGCAGTCAGAAAGCCCTATAGGTGTCAGCACTTATACCATTCCATATGCAGAACCATTTTGTAAAGATAAATTTTGATGTTTGAATACTAAGAGATTGTTTACGAGGTATTTGTTTATTAGACATTAAAATTACACAAGTGATATAATAACTATTATAGGTAATTTGAAACCAATTAAAGGTAAAGTGGTTTTTAATGTTGGTCATATAATATATGGATAAATATAATACATCTCAAAGTCCAATGATATATAAATAAACCAACAAATGCCTAAATAATCAGGCTATAATATGGCTGTAATTAAATAATAAATACAAATGAATTTGGTATAGAGGTAAGATAAGAGATGGCACCTAATCTTACCTCTATACCAAATTCATTTGTATTTATTATTTAATTATAGCCATATTATAGCCTGATTATTTAGGCATTTGTTGGTTTATTAATAATATGTGGATTAACAGTAGAAAATGGAAATAAACTTAGCAAATCATCATCCAACAATTGTATATAATTTGCTTGTTTCTAATCTTGACAAAATTTCAATGAAGTTGTGAAAAGATGAGCATTAATGGACAGTATAAACTAACTGTAAAGAAAAGGATATAAACATATTGCAGTTTTTAATATCTATAAACAAGTTTGTGTTTATTTGTAGCCACACTACATTTTGCTTTATTAAGTGAATTTGTTCTTCTGAGTGATCTTATGTGTAAGAATTATGTTAGGCTTCAAGTATTTCATCTGTTTATTGATAAGTTAATAAGAAATTCATAAAAATACATTTTTAAGTAGTTATATTTACCTAGCTAAATATCTTTGCGAAAATGTTCTGAAAACACTATCATCCCCAATGTTGTTTTGTTCTGTAAATAATGATCTCCATTTGTTTTTTTCTAATTTGAATCTACAAATTGAAAATAAACTGACCTTTTATATGTTTGCAGCAATGCCATTGATATAAACAAATACATTTTTATTTATATCAATGGCTGGAAATATACAAAAGGTCAGTTTATTTTCAATTTGTATAGCAGTTCCAGCTTTAAAGAATAATTTTTTTAATTTTAATCTGTTGAAAACTTGTGTCAAATAAAAATATTATAATGCATAATTAATTAATCCCTCAATGTTATCATGTATATCAAAATTGCATTTGTCCATGATTGATTACTATATTAATGAATTCACTTATATAGTTCTGTACTCTTTTAGAAAAAATAAAAAAATGAATGTAAAGTAAATATTTAATAAATGCTTGTACCTACATTAGTTACTGTTGCTAGAGAAAATGTTATCAAGAATTAAGAAAAAACTAACACTGTTTAAATATCAGCATAAACTTTGCAATAACGAGCAAAATGACACTCTAGACCTAGAACAAACATGTTTTGATCAATAGGTTTAAATTTACAAAGAATGTAATTTGTAATTATAGTAGAACAATTGGAAGCTTGTAATACATCGGGTTTTTTTTTTTTTTTTTTAATGCTGGCAGCAAAGTAACTGGCTGGGTCTCAGGCTCTGGAAGTGCCTCTGCATGGGAGAAATGATATTGTCATGTTCATGACTTAATTTCTCTCAGTCAGAAGTCCTTGAGACTTGCATTTTTTTGCATAAAGGTATGCAAAGGTTTTGCATAAGGTATGTTAATCAAAACTCTTGCCACTATATATGAGATTGTTGCAATTAATTTCAGTGTTAATCAAATTCCGCATTAAAGAATGATTTGGTTAATGCTGGATTACAACCAAAAACTGAGCAATATTGATATCAGTAAAAATAAGATTAAAATCATGTATATTTTTACAGTGATTCAAACACTGCAATATTTTGACTTTATCCCACTTGCTAAGATTCCTGAAATGGGTCTGAGATGTCAACTCCTTTGTTTTCAACAGCCAATAAACACCATGCTGAGTTGTCAATTCCAAAATAGCTAGTGATGTTGGGACTTCATAATACTATTGAACTATAAAACTAATTTTATTTTTCATATCAACCAAATTCTTTACATAAGAGGGAAGTCAAAATCTTGAGATATTTCTCTTGCCCTGATTTTTGAATTAATATCTTTATCTATACTAATATTATAAAGAGGTAATGTTTGTATGTTAGTTTGTATACAGCAGGTAATCTCCGAAACTACTCATCCGATTTCAAAAATTCTTTCGCCAATATTTAGAATGGAACTTCAGGGTGGACATAGGCTATATATTATTTCGTTAAACGTGGGAGATGGACAGTTCTTTATGGTAAGCCTTCCCTGTAAGGCTTACCGTAAAGAACTCTGCTTCTATTTATACTATTTTAGATGTGATTTTTGGCATTTTTGATTGCGTTTTAATAGAGTACATCAACAGAATGTTCACTAAGAAGGGATTTTTTGATATTCCCCTGCAGGGGAGAGGGACAGGATTAAGGCTTACTGTGAAAAACTTGGCTTCTATTATACTATTTTAGATGCAGGTTTTTGCGTTTTTGATTGCGTTTTAATAGGGTACGTCAAGAGAATGTACACTAAGAAAAAATTTTTCGAAAAATTTTCCCCCACGGGGGAAGTGTTATACATTTATAATAGATACATTTTGAGCCACAACAAGGCATGGCGTGGTCTGCTAGTTATAGATAAATTGAAAAGTCAATTTTTCCTTTTTTTTTTATTTTGTTTATAGAATCTTCTTAAACTAAACTGAAAATTTAGAATAATGAAATGTAAAATTGATAGCTTTGGTGACAACTGATTTCTTTGGATTTAAATGAATGATTGAGTGAAAATACAACTTTTATAATTCAAAAGGACATTATCAATTATAAAAAAATATATATAACTTTATTTAAATGTAACTATGCATATATTAAAATGTAAAATAATTTATGTATATATTGTGTATGATATTTTGTATATTGTGTGTAATTTATGTATATATTGTGTAATTTATGTGTATATTCATATCATCAAAATGTAAAATAATTATTATTTATAAGGTTATCTATTGCTTATATTAAAAATAATTTTCTATAGTGTAATTTATATAAATAAAATTTTATAAAACTGTAAAATAGATAAGTTATCCAAACGGTTGTCAATTTGGAATTTTTCTGGCAAAGTAGAGACAATTATGGATGATTTTAGAATATTTCCAGTATTGACAATAATTTTGATAACATTGAAACTGTTAGCTCCTGAAACTTGAACTAGTACAGATCAGTTTTGTACTGTACCAGATTTTTTTGACTTTTAGATAGATTTTCAAAAGTTGGCAGTTGGAATCTGTTTTGCCTAATTATTTTTTTATTACTGTAGTAATTTGATAGATTGTCATGTATTATATATTTATAATATAACAATTAATTACTAATTAAATGTCAAATAATTTGGCCTAGAGATAGGTGTTATGTACCATCTCTTGATAAATCTAATAATTATAATTAATGTTCTAATAATTAATTTAGAAGGTACTGGAAGAAAAGAATTGACCTGAAGTGGGATTTGAACCTGCAACTCTCATATGTCATGTGGCTGCATTGTCAGTTACGCTACTCAGTCTTTCATCCAATTTTCATTTCCAGAACTATTAATTTAGGTACAACCATACTCAACCAAATGATCACTTTAATTATTTGGGCTATAAATCTGCTATTATTAATGATTAGATACTAAATAATTTGGTACTAGAGGTAGACATTGGGTGCCACCTCATCTAAATTAATAATTATAATTTTTAATAAATTTATTAAATAATTTTGAACCATCTGGAAGAAGAGAACTAGTCTGGAGTGGGGCTTGAATCTGCAATCTCTGCTTACCATGCAGTGCCAGTTATGCCATTTGGGCCTCCAAGCAATTTTTCACTTTCAGGTGTATTCGAACCATACATCCAGCTGGCGCAGCAAGTAATCATGTAAGGTTATTTCTAAAGTTCAAATAAGTCTGGAAGTGAAGAACTGCTTGGAGGTCTGGGTGGCAAATGCACAGCACAGCAAGCGGAGGTTGCAAGTTTTAGCCTTACTCCGGGCTAGTTTTTTTCTTCCAAATGGTTCTAAATTATTTAATAAATTTATTAAAAATTATAATTATTAATTTAGATAAGATATTGCATCTAATGTCTACCTCTAGTANGATAAATTTTTTGATTTTTGTAGTTTTATTTTTACTTATCATAAATAAATGATTTGTGGAAAAGCTTCTAAAAAATTTTTATTAATACAAAATTGTTTAAAATTTGAGTTAAAAACAATTGTGTATAATGTATTGAAGCAAATCCAAAAGTAAAGCTAAATTAATTTAAATTTTATGAATGATTATAGGTATCAAATGCTGTTATGTTTGAAAACCAAAAATTTATAAACTTTGTTTCTAAATTTTGTAAATTTAGTAGATATTTCTTAGACAATACAAAAATGTCTTCTCACTTGTCCTGCATATGTGGAAAATAAGTGAGACTTATTTTTGTATTGTTTTCTTAAATTTTGTAAATTAAATTTTTTGTTCTGGCAGCTTTTTTTTTTTCAAATTATATCTACTAGTTCATTAGATGAAAGTGAGATTGTGAAAACTGTTTTCCATAAAAAGCATATCATCTCTTAGACAAATTAGTAAAAGGGTTTTCTTATTTTCTCTTAAAATTGGCAACAACTTTCTGCTTTTCCAGCTGTTTGGAGCCTGATCAGAGGATAAGTTAAATGACATTCTTATGTCATTTAACCCTAATTTCCCTTTCATTATTTTGTTACTATTTTTATGGACATTTTTTTAGAATTTCACTTCATACAGAGGCATTAACAACTGAAACATAAGCTAACTCAGGCATGGCCAACATATGGCCCACAGGCCAGATCCGGCCCATCTAATGAATTTGTGGCCCGCGATCAATCTTTCAATATTAGTTATTGAAGTCCAAATCGCTCAATTAAAAATTTTGATGCCTTAAAAAAAAATCAACAACTCACTGTGCGTTTAGAGTTAACCCTCCATTACAAATCTCGTAAGTACAGCGTAGAGCAGGTGTTAATAAAACATGATAATGTGAAAATGTATCTGTAATCTCTATCTACAGTTCAGTCTGTACAGGGTGACACCACAATGAGATCTCACACCACCTCAAAATCTTCCTAGGGCAGCCTCTAGTTTGGCCCGTGGAAAATTTTCTTTCCAATCCGGCCTGGGGGCAAAAACTGTTGACCACCCCTGAGCTAACTTATTAGATTTAGATAATTTAGCATCTACCATTTTATATTGCTATCTTTTATAATTTAAATAATTTATAGATTAATCAATTGGATCTAATTCTTCAAGGAATTAAGTGATTAAATACATAAACTTTAATAACAAATTTGCAGTTAATTTCCTATCACTCCAAAAAGAAAAATTTTCTCATGCTTGCATGCTGATTTTTGACAACAATTTTAACACTTGCCTTTATATTACTGTTTCCTATCTCTAAATTCACAATCTGTTGAAATTGATTGTAATTGAGTGATGGCAGTGATTCCATGTTAAGTGAAGAAGTCACAGAAATCTGCTTTACCAATTTTTGGGAGTTGATTTCTTTACTCCAACAATTATGATAATTCTGAATATCTTATTCAAAAGATAATTGTTTTCTTAAGTAGTGTGGAAAATTTCAATTTTTTCTAAATAGGAATTACTGAAATTTAAGTAATCAAAAAGTGCAAAATTTACCAAAAAAGCTGAACTTTCTTCTTTTCCTTCATCAGGCACTGCGGACACTTCTAGAGAAACTACTGGTTCTAGAAAGCTCAGATTTTAAACTTAAGCCTTTCTTGTTATCAATGAGGTGCTGGAAAAACTTCTGGGTCAATAGGTCAAAATTTACGAGGGTTCCCCATAGAGTTACTTTACTTTTATCACTTAATTTTATGCTCATAAGGATAAAATTGCATTGAAGTGAATGATCTTTTTAATTAAAATGTTATCCAGAACAATAAGTCTCATTTATGTGAATTAAAACTTTTTATAACAGTTTTACTCACAACCTATTGAAAGCATTTGATTGATGGCCATTGCCAAGCACCAACCAAACTATATTGTGGTTTTACATCTTGATGTAATAACATAATCATTGGCCAAAAAATAATTGATATCCAAGCAAAAACATCCGAGATGTAAAAAATTGCCCCAAGTATAAAATTATGACAATTTAGATGACAGTCAAATTTTTTCTTAGTTTTTCTTTGGTAAAGATAAGCTTGGTGCTTCAAAGCAAATTGCAGGAAACAATAATGAAAATGTGGTAGGTACTGTTTCGAAGTGCCAAGCTTATCTTTACCAAAGAAAAACTCCTAAGAAAAAAAAATTGACTGTCATCTAAATTATTGTAAAAAATTGCACCTAGTACAAAATTATCTCAAGGTGTTTGCTTGGATAAAACATTGTTCTTTTGTTCTAACACTATTACAGCCAATTTCTGTTCTAATAAAGCAAAAACAGAAGAAATATAAACCTTTAAATCTCTCACACTAGTGTCATTAGAGTTAAGATCATTTAGTTGACATGAAGTAAGTATCAGTCCTCAATATATGATTTCATCATATGTTGAGGACTGATACTATATCATAATTCTTTACAGTGAATTAGAGTTGCACAATTGATCTTTGAGGTAGTCTTTGGATAATAATAATTAAATTTAATTTCCTTATGTGTATTTTAGCATATTACTGTTATGTATTTTATTAATAATAGTTATGTGTCGGATCGTTAAAAATGTATATCCACAGATACAGATCATTAGTGTCTAGATCCGCGGATACGAATCTCAACTTTCATATTCAGTCGGCATCGGTGCTTGTGACCTTGGACTGATAGTTTTCACTTTGCATTAGTAACGTGATGTGTTTTGACTTGCATTGCACGTATTTTTGTTTATAGTTTAGGGATAGCATAGATTAAGTTTGTATTTTTGGAAAGTATTGAGTTAAATTAAAATAAAAACTATACTACTAAACTTTTTTGTTGACAATATGGAGATATTTTATGATAGTAAATGAATTTTGCATGATAAAATTTTTGCGATATGAATGTGCCAAATATGTGATTTTTAAGAAATAAAAAGTGATTTGAATTGAAGTTATTAGTATTTTATTGCTACCTATCTTTAAAATTTTATATAAGTAATGAAATTTATTAAGATAAAAGATCCATTAAAGATCCACTAAAAAGTAACGAATATGGATATGGATCTTTTCTTCCCTTGGATATCCACAGATACAGATATCTGGCACATCACTAAACAATAGTATATGATAAACAAAACAAAAATGAAGCAAATGATAGTCATTGGATGACTATATTATAAGCAGAGCTTCAATGAATTGCAAATGGAAGTAAAATGGAAGAAACAGAAATAAAAGGAATGTTTAAGATGATAATGTACCAAACTAAATATCTAGCTTCCAGAAATCTGGAATTAACAAAAAAATTGACTAGTTGAATTTGATAGGCCTTAGTACGATTGTGGTTTATTGCAAGGCCACTTCATAGTTTTGCCAAAAGCATCACACAACACCATTTTGACAAAATTGTGACAGTTTGGCAGATGGTGTATTAAATACAGTTATTATGTTTTTTTCTTTCCATTTCCATTTTTTACTTTAAGTACATATTTAGCCTGTATCCAGAAAATTCCAAAAATCTTGTCCACTTGCAGTTCCAAAGTTGCCATATATTTGGTTTGGTACTGTATCTTCTAAATTGAATATTTGTAAGTGTTTAGGTTTTCAATGATTCTTTTCCAAGAGTAAGCATATGTTACTGTGGGTTTGTGAAGACACTTTCAATTCTAGCAACTTCTTATGGGTATAACCTGCTTCATATAAACCAAACCAGTATATCTACATGAAATTACAGTAATAAACAATTTTTTTCTAAATAGCATATACTGATTTGATATAAAAATTAATGCTTTAATCTGATAAATTAAAAATATTTAAATTCTTATTTTACAGGAATGGATTCAAGCAATTAAACCACTTTGTGCTCCACAACTTCCTCGTGGACGAGGACCTAGTCACAATGTAACTGAAGTTCGTAGTTTACATCTGACATTGTTAGAAGCACATCGTTTGCCTGTTAGACTAGTTCCACATCCTTTTTGCATAATTTCTTTGAATCAAGTAAAAGTATGTAGGACACAAGTAAAATGTCCTCCAGATCCAATTTGGGAAGAGGATTTCTTACTTGAGTAAGCATTGTGTGTGGGGTACAGTTGAGATTGAGATATTAAATTATATTATTTTTGTGATAAATTTAATAGTTTAATTTATCTTTATAAAATTTTCACTTTATTCAAAAAGTTGTTAAAATTAAAACACTGAAGTTTTCTTAATAATAAATTGATTGTTGCCGTGTAAGAAATACTCTTTGAACTTAATTAATCTGAAGATTAAGCAAGCTTTTGACCTGATTTTCATTTTTCAGTATCTCATTCTTTAAATAAACAAACATCATGAAATTCAATAAATTTTGTAAAGCCAAACAACCACTGGTTAACATCAGGCTACTTTACCACAGATTATATTTAATTTATTACTGAATAATTTGACACTAGCGTAAAGTATTAAGTGCCAGCTATTATCAAATTTAATAATTATAATTAAATTTATATTTATTAAGTAATTTAGAATATTCTGAAAGAGAAGAATCTGCCAGGAGTGGGATTCAAACCTGCAACTCCCACTTACCATGCAGATGTGTTGCCAGTTCAGTTACCCAAGCCTCCAGTCTGATATCTCCTTCCAGACATGTTTTAAATATGATGGGACGTCTTCAGGGGGTAAGAGTTTATAGGACAAGGGCGCTGAAGGCGTCCCCAATTGGCATTGCAAGTAACTGAGAATGATTACACCATATTTAAATATGTCTGGAAGAGGAGATCAGACTGGAGACTTGGGTATCAGAACTGGCAGTGCATCTGCATGGTAAGCGGGAGTTGCAGGTTTGAGTCCCACTCCTGGCAGATTCTTTTCTTCCAGAATATTCTAAATTACTTAATATTTATTAATTTAATAAGAGATTGTGCATATTGCCTCTCTAGTGACAAATTATTAGTAATTAAATATAATTGTGGAAAAGTAGCTTGATTGTAATCTGGTGGTTGTTTGGCTTATTCTTTAATGTCACTCTAAATTTTCAAAATTTTTCCTATGTAATAAATATTTATCAGTTTTTACATTATAGATCCAAATTTTACATTTTCTCCAAAGAGCCATGTATCATTTTTAATGTCTAAAAAAGTGTATTGTTCCATTGTTCCTTTTCTTAAGTTTTAATAATGAGGTCTACAAATTTTTTAGATTGTTTTAATAAAAGATAATGATGAAAGGATAATCTTAGATAAGTAGTTGCAACTACTAAGAAACAAAGTTATCTACAATTTCTCTAATGGATATTTTTGCATTCCACAATTTAGGGACAAATAAGTTTTAATTTTTCTTACTTAGCTAGTTATAAATATTTTCTATTATTTCTTAATAATAAATTAGAAAATAAAGTCAAAGTATTCTGTAAATCTTTAAAAGTAGAATTAAAATAGAGTAAAATTTTATAGTAAAATTGCTATAGATTATATAATATAAATTCTTATTCATGTAATATATTTATTTAAACAGTACATAATTTAGTTTTTGTCATGTGGATTACACATTAAAATGGTTTTAGAAAATAAATGTAAAATTTTTATTTATTTTTAATAAAACTTTATTTAGGCACCTTATGAATCAAAAGAACTCAGTAAGGCTGAAGAAGTTCAGCATAAATCACAAGATATATATGCTACGTTAAAAGAAAGTAGAGAGACTGGATTAGCGAAACGAAATAAAGGAATTCGTATGAAAGGCTATCTTAACAAGAAAAGTAAGATTTTATTTCTCTTATTTGTTTCCAGCTCATTTTTGCTCTTATAAAAGCTCATAATTTTTTTTTCATTTATTTTTATTATTTATTTTTTTCTATGCAACTTTATTTTTGGTTTTACTAAATAATATCATTTAGCAGTTTTTCATTCTAATATTCAAGAATTATCATATTACTCTGTGTAGTTGTATGACTTTTAAATAAATTTTATTTTAAATTTCTGAATGACTATTTATAATAAAATATACTTTTAAGAAATTTTTTTTCATTTAAAGAATATTTTTATTACAGCATAACTATCTGACTTTTTTTTTTATTTTAATATTGTATTTACTTAGTTTTAAAAATTATTTAAATCTATTTTTTATTTAGGTCAAGGAAACAGAAAATGGAAAAATCTATATTTTGTTTTAAGTTCAAAAGAACAGCAGTTATTATTTTTTGATACACCTAGAGTAAGTCTTGTTGTTTCTTTTAAGTCAGTAGTAAGTCATCTTCATTATAAATTTCAATAAAGCATAAAATTATTTTGAAAATAAATAATGAAATTTTCAATTTTTTAAATATGAAATTACAAAGATTACTAATTTTAGATAATTGTATTGCAACATATTTGAATAAAAAATAATTTTTTCTTTTTCATAACCAGCATCTTTATAATATATTTTTTTAAATTATTTTTTTATTAAATTTGAGTTTTTCTGAACATATGATTGAGATTGATTTTGAACCTCTGTTCAACATACTCCCTGTGAAAGATCAATCTTTGACCAACCATCATAAAATTCATCAGTGCTTTAAACTTCCAATACAAACAATAAAAAAATCAATTTGTTTGTCAGTAAAAATATATTTATTACTTTTAATGAGAGAAGAAGCATTCAGAAGCTGTCAGAATTAAGCAAATCAAGTGTTTGAAAGAAGTCCAAATTAACAAATGAATTTTATCCATTCTTGCTTTCATGACCTCTTCCAATAATATATAATTTTTAGGTCATATTTTTATCTTCCTTAGATTGTAGTGTTCTAAGATTTCTCTGTATGTTGTTAAACAAACATAAAGGAATAAAATAAGTGAAAATAAGGACTAAATGCTATCTGGAGAATTTGAGAACTGTTTTGAAATTGAAACAACCAGTTTTGATCATCAGATTAATGATACTTTTCTGCTATAACTCTATCGCACTCATATAAATAAAATATTAATTTTTTTTTATTTATTTACTTAATATTAACTGCAAAACAAATCTCAAAATTGTAAAATATAAAAAATTAAATAGTAATGATGTATGATATATCTGAAAGTTTTAAGGGAAACTTAGTTTAAAATCTTCTTTTTGTCACAAATGTACTCACCCATGTGAAGAGTAAAGCAACAAGCTTATCAGTTCCCAATATAGAGAAAAATCAGTTGATGTCATTTTGATATTTTATTATTTCAACTGGTGAATTTAATCAGCTAACACAATATAAGTTCTCAAAAAATTTGAATAACATATTGATTCCGAAAATATTATATTTTAGTATTCTGTCTAAATGTTTCTTCACTCTGGAACTGATAGGATATATTTTTATAAGTATTCAAAATATTAGAGTAACATGAATAAGTTTGTGTTAACATTTTCCAACTGGAGATACTTTAAGTAGAAGTACTATAGAGTATGCAGGACATTTGGTTTAAAATGACCATTTATTGAAGGGTAGAAATATAGTGAATGTGATAAAAAGAATACAACAATAGAAAAGTATTTTTAATTCTCTGAAATTGTTTTTTTCTATTTTATTTATTTTATTTCAGATTAAAACAAAAATAATGGAAATTAATCAGGTTTAAAGATGTTTTGTTTATGTTCTAATCCTGCAATCATTTGGCTTTAATATATCAGACTCTATTACTGCTACTATTAATAATTGAATGGGGACTTGAACCTTCAGCAGATTGGATGGAGGTCCTGGTACTGTTACTGGCAACATATCCGCACAGTAAGCAGCTGTTGTTGGTTTGAGTCCCACAACTAAATTCAAAGTATNAAGATGTTTTAAAATATCCCAATACTGAATATTTTTAATATTTAGTCACATGAAGTTTTTTATTGAAAAAACATAGGATCATTCTTTAGCTCGATTTATTTAGGCAATCATTTGATGTTTTTATATACATATTGGGCTTTGCGACGTTTGATATAGGATCTTTCTATTTCATTGTTACATTTCTATGACCCCTTGTTAAAATTTGAGTAAAATGAAAAATTGAATGAAGTGAAATAAAATATTGTCAAAAGTTTACTGATGTAATAGCTTTATAGAAAAAGATATAAAATGTAAAGCATTGGAAACCATGTTGTTCTCTTTTTAGGTATAGCATGCATTGAAAAAGAATACCATTGTTTAGGTATAAACTTGTATTGAAGAGGAGAAAAGTTTAGTAAAAAAACAATGGTTTCAATCAACCTAATTTTTTTTTATTAAAGAGAGAAGGAATCCAGCTGAGAGAGGATAATGAAAGTGTTTGTACATTTTATACTTTCAGAAATATTGTTTTTAAGAAGATTTTGTGTAAATGATGAATAGAAACTAAGAATGCAAAATTAGCCTTAGGTATAATTTCAAAAAATGTACTTTTGAATTTAATTTAATCTATCTGTAAATATTCTCATTTGGAATATTTTTTTTTTTTTTTAAATAACTTTAGGAATAAAACTCCAAATTAAATGTGGATCATAAGCAAATATTTGAACGATTCATAAATAATTTAGGTGTTATTTATAATCAGCATAACATGTTTGTCATAGTATGGTGGATATATAAAATTCTAGAGTTTCTTCAACATTTCCATTTCCAAATCTTTTGAATTTTGTTTCTAAATTTCTTTAGTTGATGAGAGTGCCATTTAGAAGAAATATTTTCTATGAAAGTTAGTTTACATCTATTTAATATGACACACTTGTCAAAATATGCTTCAATTGCCACTATCTATCCAAGGATAATAAGACAAACTGGTGGTGATAAAATGCCTTTATTTAAAATTATTTTCTTTATAAATTATCAAAATGCATTTTGGTTTCATTTACTTTAAGCCCTCTTCAGTTAAAAATATTTATAGTAATGGTCTTAGAGAGAGAGAGAATTTTTGACATTAGTACACCTGATACATATGGTAAGAGGAAAGAATACAGTAGACCCCCCTATAACGCTTAGATACGTTCCACGCTAACCGAAAATTACATTGTAGGAATGAGCCAATCGCAGCCCGATAGGTGGGAACTTTACGGACTAAGGNAAGTTTTAAATTGTAAATAAGATTATTGATTTTTCAGAATTTACAAAGTTAAGATTTAAGCTAATTTTTATAAATTGATGTACAGTACAATGTGCTTTATATCAATAACATAAAATTGGTATTTTGTGAAGAAAGATGATATGCAATGCGAACTTGTATTTTGATTGTCAAAGAACTATTATGAAATTGTAATCTATTAATGATTGAATTACAAAAAAGTTTATAAATACTACTTTTTAAGTAGACTTTATATATAAAAAGAGGTAGCATATACATAAAAATTGCATGTATATGTATGTAATACACTTACTTATACAATCAATACTGAGCCATTTTTTAATGTCATTTTTCATGATTATGCAGATTGAGTCAAGCCAGTGTTGCTTTAGTATATAGATACAATCATTCACTGACAGGAAATGTTTGAATAGAAGTAGGCTTTTTACATAAAGATGAAACAGTGCATTGAAAGGAATGACAAGTATATTACCAGAAAAATTAAATTTTGAAATTCAAATATTTTAGGCTCTTTAAGATATCAAAATTGAACTTTTGATGCCTATGAGGCATCAAAAGTATCAACATTTATTGGGCAATTAATTTAAATCTGCCTGTCAATTTTTGAAGTTTTAAAAATTTATTCAACATAGAGGAAGATAACATACATCACTGTCTGTCAGCATTACATAAAATGATTTATTTTGCAAATACTTTTGACTTGCAGTATATAACTGTCCTCTTCAGATAGAATTGTTCATAGAGAACAAAACATCTTGAATTTAAAAATAGAACTCAAATAGGAACTAATGTTTTCACAAATCATTTGTCCCTCATGCACATGGCATTTAAAATTACATTGTATAATTTTGTAAATTGTATATATGTTACAAAACTAACGTTATATGTAAAAGAAAAGCATTAAAAATAAAACTAGATTAAAATAATTAACAATAAAATAGTAAATAAACAAAAATAAATTTATAACAGTGCCAATGACACTGTGAGGTGTTTTATCACAAACCATGATTTACAGCTTTGAGATTAAATAGTGCTGTGCAATTCTGGTATATCTAGTATGGGTGAGTTACACTGTGACATTGTTGAGATGTAAAGGGATTCCCATATAAATGTTTTTAAATCATCACAGCATTTTAGAAAGGAAGTTTGCAATCAAAGCAGCTCAAAGTTACACTCTATCACTTTTTAGCTAGTTCTGTTGTACATTTGTTATGTACATCATCACGATGTTCTGCAAGACAAAGGTAGAGCATTCTAGTGGTGGTTCCAATATATAACAGCTTCGACCCAGTTAGCAGATTTTGTAAGGGTATAACACATACCCAGATTTTTCATAGAGTGTAACTTTGTCTCTATCATTTCAAAGTATCCTATGCAATGTGGGCTGGATGCTAGTGGCAAAATATAGTCAGATTTCTTGAAAACTTGATAAATACATATTGAAGGGGATCCAGGTATGGAATGGCTGATGTTACAACAACCAACTTCTTCCTATGATACAAAGTGGATCGTGGAAATAACATGCCTTTGACCTGATTGACTAGGTGTTTGAACTTGGCCAAAGAATACTCCGCATTGCAAACTGCTGATTTAAGAAGGGAAAGCTTGTCATCTACAAGCAATTGAGTGGATATAAGATTGCCCTATGTATCTATAATAGCAGAGTTTTTGTACCTGGAGGGTTGAAAAGCTGTAGAAGGAATGATGTAAGGAGATTCATCAAATTTATGATATAGAAAATAAGATGCTGTTGGGAGATTATATATGAGCAGATCCAAACCAGGAGATCTTTGTATCTTTTTCCTCCTCTTTAGTAAACAAAACAGTCAGGAAAATAGCCGACAATGATTGTATACAGTAACTCTCTATTATAGTCTTCCCATATTAGTAAATATCATCAATATACTTCAAATATAGAAGAGGATAATGAATGTATGATGAGAGGGGATCTGAAAATTTTGAACTATATGGTTCTCACCACTAACTCTGCCAAAGTGGTCGATGGAGCTGAACCCATAGGTACTCCCTGCTTTTGTAAGTAAATGTTTCCATTGAAACAGAAATAATTGTTTTCAGTAATTAGTAAAAGTGCCTCTCTCAACCCCAGTATCTGTGGTATGGAACAACTATTCTCGATTAATATGTTTGCAAGCATGACTGCTTCAAAATTGCGTACAGATGGATATAAAGCAACCACATCTATTTTGAAAAGTCTGTACAAATTTGGAGGTAGTCCCAATGCCACTAACCATAAAGGTGATGATGATATGACAAGATTGGAGCTCAGCACATGAGCAGTGCTTTTTCTAGGAAATACATTGGATGGGAGCACTTATTCACTTAGGGGTAAAGTGACCAGGCAGACTTGTGTGTTTTTACCTGAAAAAAAAAAATAATAATCTGGGACATGCTACATTGGCTGGTATATCTAGAAGTCCAGATAACACTGTTACACCCAGCATGGTGACAACTTTTTTACTTTTCTCTAACTAAAGAGGTTGTATCTTCCTTCATTAACACCAGTCCCGACTGCAGGAAATGATTAGCCCTATACAAAAAGTCAGTCTCTGCAGAATAAAAACTTTTTATCTTTGTCCAAGACCAAAAGTCTTAGATTCAAAGTGTTCAAAAACTGTGTGACAACCCTTTTCTCTCTCCCTGATGGAAGAGTAGTGTGTGGACACTGTGCACCAGATATCTTTGTGATGATGGATACTTTCAGTTGAGAANTAGAGGAAGATAACATACATCACTGTCTGTCAGCATTACATAAAATGATTTATTTTGCAAATACTTTTGACTTGCAGTATATAACTGTCCTCTTCAGATAGAATTGTTCATAGAGAACAAAACATCTTGAATTTAAAAATAGAACTCAAATAGGAACTAATGTTTTCACAAATCATTTGTCCCTCATGCACATGGCATTTAAAATTACATTGTATAATTTTGTAAATTGTATATATGTTACAAAACTAACGTTATATGTAAAAGAAAAGCATTAAAAATAAAACTAGATTAAAATAATTAACAATAAAATAGTAAATAAACAAAAATAAATTTATAACAGTGCCAATGACACTGTGAGGTGTTTTATCACAAACCATGATTTACAGCTTTGAGATTAAATAGTGCTGTGCAATTCTGGTATATCTAGTATGGGTGAGTTACACTGTGACATTGTTGAGATGTAAAGGGATTCCCATATAAATGTTTTTAAATCATCACAGCATTTTAGAAAGGAAGTTTGCAATCAAAGCAGCTCAAAGTTACACTCTATCACTTTTTAGCTAGTTCTGTTGTACATTTGTTATGTACATCATCACGATGTTCTGCAAGACAAAGGTAGAGCATTCTAGTGGTGGTTCCAATATATAACAGCTTCGACCCAGTTAGCAGATTTTGTAAGGGTATAACACATACCCAGATTTTTCATAGAGTGTAACTTTGTCTCTATCATTTCAAAGTATCCTATGCAATGTGGGCTGGATGCTAGTGGCAAAATATAGTCAGATTTCTTGAAAACTTGATAAATACATATTGAAGGGGATCCAGGTATGGAATGGCTGATGTTACAACAACCAACTTCTTCCTATGATACAAAGTGGATCGTGGAAATAACATGCCTTTGACCTGATTGACTAGGTGTTTGAACTTGGCCAAAGAATACTCCGCATTGCAAACTGCTGATTTAAGAAGGGAAAGCTTGTCATCTACAAGCAATTGAGTGGATATAAGATTGCCCTATGTATCTATAATAGCAGAGTTTTTGTACCTGGAGGGTTGAAAAGCTGTAGAAGGAATGATGTAAGGAGATTCATCAAATTTATGATATAGAAAATAAGATGCTGTTGGGAGATTATATATGAGCAGATCCAAACCAGGAGATCTTTGTATCTTTTTCCTCCTCTTTAGTAAACAAAACAGTCAGGAAAATAGCCGACAATGATTGTATACAGTAACTCTCTATTATAGTCTTCCCATATTAGTAAATATCATCAATATACTTCAAATATAGAAGAGGATAATGAATGTATGATGAGAGGGGATCTGAAAATTTTGAACTATATGGTTCTCACCACTAACTCTGCCAAAGTGGTCGATGGAGCTGAACCCATAGGTACTCCCTGCTTTTGTAAGTAAATGTTTCCATTGAAACAGAAATAATTGTTTTCAGTAATTAGTAAAAGTGCCTCTCTCAACCCCAGTATCTGTGGTATGGAACAACTATTCTCGATTAATATGTTTGCAAGCATGACTGCTTCAAAATTGCGTACAGATGGATATAAAGCAACCACATCTATTTTGAAAAGTCTGTACAAATTTGGAGGTAGTCCCAATGCCACTAACCATAAAGGTGATGATGATATGACAAGATTGGAGCTCAGCACACGAGCAGTGCTTTTTCTAGGAAATACATTGGATGGGAGCACTTATTCACTTAGGGGTAAAGTGACCAGGCAGACTTGTGTGTTTTTACCTGAAAAAAAAAAATAATAATCTGGGACATGCTACATTGGCTGGTATATCTAGAAGTCCAGATAACACTGTTACACCCAGCATGGTGACAACTTTTTTACTTTTCTCTAACTAAAGAGGTTGTATCTTCCTTCATTAACACCAGTCCCGACTGCAGGAAATGATTAGCCCTATACAAAAAGTCAGTCTCTGCAGAATAAAAACTTTTTATCTTTGTCCAAGACCAAAAGTCTTAGATTCAAAGTGTTCAAAAACTGTGTGACAACCCTTTTCTCTCTCCCTGATGGAAGAGTAGTGTGTGGACACTGTGCACCAGATATCTTTGTGATGATGAATACTTTCAGTTGAGAACCCAAGTCCTTCTGCTGACAATTTTTAACTGTTGCAATAGCAGATGGAATTAACATAGATCCTTCTTTGGTTTTGGAATTAACTTCGGGCCACACTGCAGTAAAGAATGCACTGCTTTTGGAATCACTCCACCTGAGTAACTGTAGTATGGAACACTGACCCGAGATCTACATTTACCTCGTACCTTATGCAATAACTTATTATCCAACTTTGTTTTCATTTGGAACCTGCTGTTGTAAGAAATGGAACTTTATCAAGTTGTTCATAAAGGATCTTTGGATCACAGATTTTAACAAAAGCTAAATGTACAAAATATACATTTTATTCACAATCAGCAACTATTCTCTGCTTGTCTCTGAATAGTCTTGCTGGAAGCTTTCTTTCTACTTGGAAAAATAGTGGTCGAACACACTTTGGAAAGGAATCGTACCTTAGTAAAATACATTTTGGGGATGATTTCATGTTTTCAACATCATAAGAGAAACAGTTCAACTTGTTGTCTTTGCCATTGTTCTCTAGATTTCAACAACATAAAGAAATGCTCCTTTGTAGTTTCCATGAAAGCAATAAAACTTAAATAACTGTACATGCTAATTTAGAGAAAGATAACATTTGAGAACTGTTTGTTGGTGTTACATAAAATTATTTATTTTGTGAGTACTTCTGATAGTATATGACTCCTCTTCTGGCAGAATTGTTCATAGATAATAAAATATTTGAATTCAAAAATAGAATTCTAATGCGGACAAATGATTTGTAAAAATGTTAATTACTATTTGAGTTCTATTTTTGAAATCAATACAAATATAAAATGTATTGTAGAATATACAGTACAATAAATAGAATGAGATTTTATAGCTTAATATAGCAGAAATAAGCAAGTTAATAAGCAAGTATAATATAGCAGAAATAAGCAAGTTTATTACTAAAGTCACAATGATTAAATTAATTACATATTGTAAATTATAAAATGCAAATTTCTTTATAAAACGGATAATGAAAATTAACAAGTTAATGTCTGTACCGGGGTCCTGCAACCTTTTTTGGGTGCAGGTCAAAATCAACCAAAATGTGTGCATTAAGAAGGCTTTCAGGTCAGTTGTATTTTCATTTTAAAAACAGTCTTTTTTTGGTGAATAATAAGATAAATTTTATTGAGAAAATAATTACAATACACTTTAAACTTTAAACATAAAAATTCAAATTATAATTCTAATTATTATAAAAACAAACATAACTGAATGAACTTTATTCTCCTCTTTGATATCAATGTCTCCCCTGATGCTGAACTTGTGACATCAATTTAGTCAAGTCTGGCTTACGATAATATACAGTAGACTCCTCTATAACACGGGTTCATGTAATACGGGTTCATATAACATGGTGAAAAAATTGCGATTGTATTCGTATAAACACGCTAAAAGAGACTCGTATAATACAGTAAAACATCATCGCCAACTCGTGTCGCAACAAGATTGGTCGAATCTAGACCAATAGCGGATACAAACCATTGAGTTTAAATGAGCAGCGGACCTACTAAAAACCATTTATTATTTAATGGCCATAAAAATTATATTTATATTAATGATGTCTCCAAAGTTTAGCAAATTTTTTGTAGAAAAATAACTTATCAGGAAACACACGCGATGCACCACTCCACGACGAAAATAATCTTAAGCAATGGCGTTGTCGAACGGTGCACGCTCGGTAAGTAATACTACAATTTTTTGTTTATAGCATAGTTTATATGGATTATTCCCAAAAAATTATACGTGTTTTGGAAATGTTGAGTCGAATTAGTCTAGAATCGATTAATTTTATGGAA
>NW_019384900.1:69635-80558 GCF_000671375.1 Centruroides sculpturatus
TAATTTATATATAATACTAAACAGACGATAGCAAACTCAATTTAGCCGCTCCGTAGCGTGGCGCAGGGTCGGAGGAAAGTAGTTCGGCTGCTCATCCACTATTGGTCCAGACTCTATCAATCTTGTCGCGAAACGACGTTATAGGAGGTACGTTATACGAAAGTTGCTACAATTTTTTCGCTACGTTATAGGAATTGTCGTTATAGGAACGTACGTTATAGGGGGGTCGACTGTACTACAATAATGAACTATATAATATCTATTTCTTAAGTTAATCATCCCTTACAGAATCTTAGGCAAAAACAATTCAATTTCCATAAACTTGTTTTGTCATAAAAGTTAATTTACATATATTTAATATAACATTTAGTAGCCACCCTATAAATATAAGACAATTTTTTACTTGTCTTATTTATTTTAAAATAATTCTTTTCTCTGGGTCCTATATTTCTCTATAGTATTTTGAAATATTTGCTAAATCAACTATATTTTAAAGTTGATTCATTGAAGGAGAACCAGTTAAATGAGCATAAATATTTAGAAGTATCTTTTTAATATAAAGTGCACACTGAAGGAATTTTATAAAAAAGTTATATTAGGTTTTATTAATTGGAAATATTTTGAAACAGATTATACTTAAGAGTGAAAATTAAAATTTGAGAATGTAAGAAAACACCAAATCTATATTTTAAAAAATTTAGTAGAAAAATTTAAGTGTTTTAAGTTTAAAAAATGTATTTGTATAATATATTTTTTCCTTGTGGTCTTCCCAATAATTTGGTATATATATATACCAAATTATTCAGAAGATTATGTCAAGTTAAAATCATTGCAAAATATGATTTGATAGTTGAATATTTTTCAACAACATTTTAAAAGCTAAATTTGCATTAAACCAGTGGTTCCCAAACTTTGATTCTCAGCACCCTTGCTAAATTCACATTTTCCCAATGCACCCTATGTCATATTCTAACAAGTACAATTTGCAAAATAGCAAAATAGCCAATATCTTTTTAAGAGTTAGGACATTAAATAAATAATAAACAAAACACATATTTAAGGTAACAAAAAAATGTAATTGAACAAATTCAATTATAATTAGTGGGAACCTGTTGATCACCACACATTTTCTCATACCTTGGAATCAAACTTGACACAGCCACCCTCATTTCCTTCTTCACGTTCATTTTCGTACAATGCTTATTTTTTATCACATTGACAAACTCAGCTTCACACAAATAAGAAGTTGCAAGTGAAATTAAGATTCTCTGAGCTTGTACCACTCAGAGGAGATATTCATCTTTTACTGATATCCAAAATTCAGTTAATTCCATGCTGCTAAATTTTGTTTTTATTAATAGTGCAGTGGCGTTACAGGAGTGGAGTTCCAGACACAGAAATTTATCCGACTTTTGGAGAAAGGTTTTTTCCGCTAGCACTTTCAGTAGTGTAAAACTACCATCATCAGGCGGTACATAGAATTCGATGGTTTAGGCTTTCCAAACAGTATTCCGACGGTTTTTAAATTTCAATATCGAATATTTCGAACGATATTTCCGACGGTTCAGCTGATTATGGTTTTTGAATATTATTTAAAGGTTCTTACGTCATAGCGCGTATTAATGATGATAAATAAATATTCAAGCAAGAGATGTCTGTAAAAAGGCATAGTTCATGCGTGTATGCACACCAAGGCAAAATAAGCCTATGAGCAACGAAGGAATTTATTTATTTATTTATATCCTCTCATATATCTACAATACGCCGACAATGTGCTAATTGCATGGGATAGTTCCAATGCGGACTTGTTTCAATTTACTTAAAACATTAGCCTCTGTTTATCCTACAATTAATTTTACTGTTGAAGAGCAAGAAAATAATAGAATATCTTTCCTGGACTTAGATATACATACATCTCTGGAGCTTATATATTCTGTCCATCATCGTAATAATAATGCTCCACAAATCATTCCAGCCGCCACCTATCAACCACCACATTACAAAAACTCTGCTATATCTTCGCTAATATGGAGGGTTTACCTTCTCCCTTCTACTCAGGTGCTAGTAGAAAATGAATTATCCATTATTCAATTTACCATGTTAAAAGCAGGTTACTCACATTCAAAATTCATTTTTCTAAAAAATTGTGTAAGAAAACAGGTTTATTTCCACAATCTTTTCTTTTCAATAAAGAAAACTTAAAAATAGCACACCCCCGATACCCTACTTAGGCCCTATCTCCTTAAAAATTGCACATTTTTTTAGAAGTAATGGTTATATTCTACCAGTTACACCGCAACCAAATTTAAGAAGACTATTATGTAATGATAGGGATAAGTACCAGTTGAATGAAAAATTCGGTATCTACTAAATCCTGCTAAAGCACACACTAACTGGTGAAGAGATTAATTATGTAGGAGCTACTGCTAGAAAATTAAGTTCACGTTTCCATGAACATCAAGAAGACATCAAAAATAATAGGCCAGTCACAGAATTAGCAAAGAAAGCACTCGACCACAACTACCAGCCTTTATGGAATGAAATAAAATTACTGAAACACTGCAACGAACAAAGAGCTATTTATTTGGGAGACACTCTACATTTCTACTACCATACCATGCAACTCCCCAACTCTCGAGCTCCCACAAATTTGGATAACAGCTTTCAAACAACTCAACCCAAGATAAAAAAAAATATATTCCTTTGTTGCTCATAGGCTTATTTTGCCTTGGTGCGCATACACGCATGAACTATGCCTTTTTACAGACATCTCTCACTTTAATATTTATTTATCATCATTACTACGCGCTATGACATAAGAACCTTTAAATAATATTCAAAAACCATAATCAGCTGAACCGTCAGAAATATCGTTTGAAATATTTGATATTGAAATTTAAAAACCATCGGAATATCGTTTGGAAAGCCTAAACCATCGAATTCTATGTACTGCCTGATGATGGTAGCTTTACACTACTGAAAGTGCTAGCAGAAAAAAACCTTTCTCCAAAAGTCAGATAAATTTTCCGTATCTGGAACGCCACTCCTGTAACGCCACTGCACGTAAGTGTTCTATTAATAGTATACGTCAGCATGAGATGCAAACTTATTATATCATGCTAAATTTTGTTTTCAATGTACACAAGACAATAAGTTTCTCTTCTTCTGCAGCAGCAGTAAATTCAGATGGAGCACTGACATTAAATAGATCTTAAATCCATGCAAATTTATTGATATTATCATTTTGAAAATATTTCTCAAACCAAGTGATCAGCTGTGATAAACGTTCTTCAAAAATAGATTTCATACCTACAAACCTATAACCAGCGTGAAATATGTTCAATCGCTTAGGCTAACGTTTTCGGATCCCACTGGATCCTTCATCAGGCTATGTTCCATTTGTAACGATCTGTTAGAATGCCAGATGTCTTTGGAATGAAATTTCAAATATCGTATTTCGAGTTCCATTTGGAATCACGTGCCTTCCAACTCGAAACTCCGGTTGCTACATAACGATCTTCTACTTGTATGTCAGATTATGTATTTCTATGTATAAATTTGTTTGAGCGTGTCGGAAGTCAGAGAAAATGCGTGTACCTATTTTTAACTTATTATAAGTACCGATGCCATTTTAATTTGAATCTCCTTTCCATATTAGGGCTTGCCATGCCAAAGATAACGTGATTTCATTTTTGGAATTAATGGGGGTTGATGAGTTGTAGGCTTTGCATATTTCTATTTGTTCTAACTAGAGATGCCACGAATATTCGGCTACTATTCGGTATTCGGCCTATTCAGCTACTTTTTTTAATATTTGGTATTCGGCCGAATAGTATGCAACATTCGGCCGAATACCAAATCATGGAAAAAACCGCACATATTACTCAAAAACATATTTATTTTAATCATAAATTATTACATTTAATACTTAAAATCTATCAGTGGTAAGTTGTAATGAATGAAAACAATTTTTTCAGCATTTGTTGATAGCAAACAGTTGCACTTTTCCTCATAAACTATACCTGCTTCTGAAAATAGCCTCTCACTATATACGCTACTGCTGGGAGACGATAGATAAATCTTAGCGAATTCTGTCAGGCTTGGATACTGTTTTGCGTTTGCTGACCACCACTTGTAAAGGTCTGCCGTCCGATCTAGGCGAACAGTTTTCATATAAAGTGATAGTGATATTTTTTAGTAATAATTAGTAACGCAATTTGATGTAACAATGAACAAATAATGCATGTTGTGACATGATCTACTCACGAATAAAACAAATGTGCCCGCAGTGTCGCTACCGCACCCACCGCAATGTATCAGGTCGTAACATGTCACCCGCAAAATGTACACATATTTTGCCGAACATTCAGCCGCTGAATATTCGGCGCTTCGGCCAAGAGCGTAGCCGAATGTTCGGTATTCGGCAAAATCACTATTCGTGGCATTACTAGTTCTAACCATCTGAGTTGGTCCACATATGACGTTGTGATAAGGAGTTTGGCCCTCACAAAATTAAAAACATCAAGGAGTCAGCACGAGTATATTGATTCAAAGAGGACATATCAAGCGCGATTAGATGAAGCCGTGATAATAACATCACATTCACTAAGGCTGATAAAACCAAGGCATTGGTAGTGATGAAAAGGGAAACTTACGAAAGGGAGTTGTACGAATATATTGAGGATACCAGATGCGTTGAGCAGGAAGTCGGAGCGATTGAAAAACTCCACACCAGAGTTAAGCGCTTTTCGGGCTCGGGATTGGCGAAGAGGCTAGGGATGCAGGATATAGTCATGGATGCACCAGACACCTCCAAACTGTTCGCATTTGCGAAAACCCATAAACAAGGACAGAAGCTAAGACCTGTTGTTGATAAAGCTAAATCTCCCACCCACAAATTGGAGGTGGCTTTGCATCACATCATCTCACCACAGTTACAAGGATACCGCTATACTATTTCCGGTTCGAATAAATTAATAGAAATCCTCAAACATACTGAGCAACCAGCTTACATATCGATCATGGATTTCCGTTCATTATACCCTTCCATTGAGTTGCCACCTTGTTTTTGTGCCATCAGAGACTTCCTTTTGCAATACGTGAACGGTGAACGGTTACACCAACAAATTCTGGAGGTCGCACACCTGGTATGCTACAACTCCATGTTCCAGTTCAATGGAATCACTTATAACCAAGGCAGATGTGTACCCATGGGTAGTGCGGTCTCAGGAGATCTATGCGAACTCGTCATCCGACAATTGGAGGAAAAGATAATTCCAAATTTCTTCAACAGCATCATTTTATACAAGCGTTACGTCGATGACGTCAGTATACTGTGGAGGAATGACCCTGACATCAACCTCTTTGTGGATCAGGTAAACAACAACCCTTATGGCCTAACTATCGAGCTGGAACAGCATAGTGATTCCACGGTCCACTTTCTGGATGTGAGCATTGCAATTAGAGGGTCTAGCATAAGCACATCTATATACCGCAAGGAGTCAGACTTCCCAACGTATATACTGGCAGACTCGTGCGACCCGATTGGATACAAATTGGCGGCATTTAGGGCACTTGTAAGAGCATACACGCACTGCTCTACACAGAGGGCATTGGATAAAGAAATGAAATATCTCCGAAAGGTGGCCAGCCTACATGGCTTCAACAACATAATAGAGATTGGCAAGACAATACAATGCCGGAATACCACCGTCTGCTGCCACTAATGGGGATAGCATACAACAGGAATGGCGCATCATACCGGTCACATACAACCCAATCTTGCATTCCGTGTATCGTAGAATCACGAGACAACAAGGAGTGGCATAGCATACAGAAGATGCCCATCTATTTTTCATCTTCTACACAATGAGAAAGACAAACCGGATCAAGACAGACTTCCTGGGGTGTATGCAGTGCCTCTCACCGACCATAGATGCGACAGAGAATTAGTATACATTGGAGCCACGAAAAGGATGGTTGGAGTAAGATGGAAGGAACACCAAAAGGACATTATACACAACAGATGTACCACTGCTTTATCTGTATATGCATCAGATCCGGAGATATCTGCAGACTTCGCGAGGGCCAAACTCCTTATCACAACGTCATATGTGGACCAACTCAGATGGTTAAAACAAATAGAAATATGCAAAGCCTACAACTCATCAACCCCCATTAATTCCAAAGATGAAATCACGTTATCTTTGGCATGGCAAGCCCTAATACGGAAAGGAGATTCAAATTAAAACGGCATCGGTACCTATAATAAGTTAAAAATAGGTACACGCATTTTCTCCGACTTCCGACACGCTCAAACAAATTTATACATAGAAATACATAATCTGACATACAAGTAGAAGATCGTTACGTAGCAACCGGAGTTTCGAGTTGGAAGGCACGTGATTCCAAATGGAACTCGAAATACGATATTTGAAATTTCATTCCAAAGACATCTGGCATTCTAACAGATCGTTACAAATGGAACATAGCCTGATGAAGGATCCAGTGGGATCCGAAAACGTTAGCCTAAGTGATTGAACATATTTCACGCTGGTTATAGGTTTGTAGAAAGTTATTATTGTATTCTTCCAGTGTGTGTCAATTATTTATTTATAGGTTTCATACCTTGAGAGAAATCAGCTTAGAGGTCAAAAACTGTTGCAACAAGGGGAAGCATTGTTTCCTCTGTCTTCATTTATTTTTTTTTTAATGAAAGCTGCAATTTTCTCAATTGACTTTGAAAGGTTCATGTTGCCTCTCTGCAGAGAGAGATTCAGAGCATTCAGCTTTTCAAAAATATCACATAAGTATTCCAATTTGTACCAAAAAATCTTCATTCACAAAAATTTCAGTATACTTGTGGTCTTCCTCTTTAAGAATAATATAAATTTCCTGTTGCAGTTCAAACATACAAGACAAAACATTATCTTGAGAGAGCCATCACATGCTCATGGTAATCTTTTGTACTTTCTCAAAGTGTTGTAGTACAACAAAGACGTGTGCTTGGATCCCACATCCTCACATAGTAGTAGTTTGGAAAATCTTGCCTTCAATGGCAGAGTTTTTATAAAGTTTACTACATGCAGTACATATTCTGGTTCAATGCAATTCTCAGATATTTTGATGCGAGTGCTTCTCTGTGAGTAACTCAATCCACAGTGCATCGGGATCTTTGCTTCAAAAAAGTGCTTGCAAGTCCTCCATAACATCCGGAAATAGAACAAACACCATCAGTCAAGATACCAATGCATTTAGTCCACTCCAAATTATTTTCAAATATAAAAGTATCAAGAATCTCAAACAAGTCATGAGCCTTAGCACCAGCAATGATACTTTTACAGAAGAGAAAGTTTTCTACAATGTTGTTATTATCTATAAACTGTACATAGCAAATCAAGTGAGTGTCATTATTATTATTTGTGTCCTCATCCAGCAATTCCTTCCCTTCTATTTTTTCAATAACTGAACATTGGAGGTCCTTTGCTGTGTGTTGTATTCTGCGACTGATGGTGTTATAGGACAAAGGCACTTTTGAAAACTGCTACCCAGCAGACCCGCCAATCATAATGTTCACCATATACAGCAGTCGGTAGAATGAGTTTTTCTGCGATGGTATGGGGCTTTTTACATTTTGTGATTCTATGTGCCACCTTTATTACCGAGTTAATGATTTGCATCAGGTCTGCTAGATTTCTCATCTTATCACATTGAATTGAAAGTGGAAGTAAAATTATGAAAATTTTATAATATATCGCGGCACCCCTGTGAGAAAACCGCAGCTCCCTAGGGCGCTGCTGCACACACTTTGGGAACCACTGCATTAAACTATCCATAAATTTTATAAACGTTGTATGAAATTGAAAGTATAAACATATTACCTCTTCTGACTTTATAAGAAATAGAGATGAAAAATTAAGGCTTTGTAGATCTCAAGATATCAGGAATTTATCAATTAATTCCTTATCGATTAATTACTGTGGCATGTTAATTAATATGGAGGCGGGATTCAATTCAATTACTTTTTCATTTCAGATGTTAGTGTTATTTTAATGTGAGTTTACACATAATGTATGTTTATTAAGTAATAAATCTATGTAGGAATAATATCTGTGTGTGAATAAAACAAAGCGATTATAAAAATAAAAAGCATACATTGCATCTCGATCATTTGTAAGCAAAATTTTATGATTTTAATTTTTTAAAAATTTATATTTTTATTTGTATTTTCTGTAATTTGATCTGTAAATGCAAAAAACTAAACTTATCAAATATCAACTCTCTCTAAATAATTTTATCATTTACTTATTGATGTCAGATTTGTTAAATTTCATGGGATTGTATTATTTTTCAACTTCAGGGTAGTAAAGCTTTGTATATTNAGCAGAAATAAGCAAGTTAATAAGCAAGTATAATATAGCAGAAATAAGCAAGTTTATTACTAAAGTCACAATGATTAAATTAATTACATATTGTAAATTATAAAATGCAAATTTCTTTATAAAACGGATAATGAAAATTAACAAGTTAATGTCTGTACCGGGGTCCTGCAACCTTTTTTGGGTGCAGGTCAAAATCAACCAAAATGTGTGCATTAAGAAGGCTTTCAGGTCAGTTGTATTTTCATTTTAAAAACAGTCTTTTTTTGGTGAATAATAAGATAAATTTTATTGAGAAAATAATTACAATACACTTTAAACTTTAAACATAAAAATTCAAATTATAATTCTAATTATTATAAAAACAAACATAACTGAATGAACTTTATTCTCCTCTTTGATATCAATGTCTCCCCTGATGCTGAACTTGTGACATCAATTTAGTCAAGTCTGGCTTACGATAATATACAGTAGACTCCTCTATAACACGGGTTCATGTAATACGGGTTCATATAACATGGTGAAAAAATTGCGATTGTATTCGTATAAACACGCTAAAAGAGACTCCTATAATACAGTAAAACATCATCGCCAACTCGTGTCGCAACAAGATTCGTCGAATCTAGACCAATAGCGGATACAAACCATTGAGTTTAAACGAGCAGCGGACCTACTAAAAACCATTTATTACTCAACGGCCATAAAAATTATATTTATATTAATGATGTCTCCAAAGTTTAGCAAATTTTTTGTAGAAAAATAACTTATCAGGAAACACACGCGATGCACCACTCCACGACAAAAATAATCTTAAGCAATGGCGTTGTCGAACAGTGCACGCTCGGTAAGTAATACTACAATTTTTTGTTTATAGCATAGTTTATATGGATTATTCCCAAAAAATTATACGTGTTTTTTAGAAATGTTGAGTCAAATTAGTCTATAATCGATTAATTTTATGGAAGAAAACTATTCAAACAGCCGTAGTTTCTAAACTGCACACGTGCCGAGCTGTGATTGGCTCATGTATTTAAGTGACTCATAAAACACGGAATTCACATAAAACAGAATGTATCTACCATGTTATAGGGGAGTCTACTGTATTACTATATTTTTAAGTAAATGGTTCAATAACCCACATCCATTGATCTTGAGTTCTTAAAATGCACTCTTGTACATGATGAAAAATTGATTCAAATGTTTTTTTTATATAAGGGATTGAGTTGTCCCATTTTCTCAAGTATATTTTAGGCCAATTTTAGATAAAGCTTAATTAGTTATGAAAGATTCATTTGTCTTCTCATCAATATAAATAGTTAATCTGGATTAAGGATTTACAACAGAACAAAAATGTAGTTAGTTTTTTTTTAAGCTTCAATGGTCCATAAAAAAAAAGACATGTGTAAATAACAAAGAATTTATTACCAAAAGTTACATACAAACGTGGTTATACTTTTTGACATAATCACCATGAAAATTGAAGCATTGGTCATATCTGTGTAAGAGCTTTTCCATCCCCTCTTCATAGAATATTGCTGCCAATGACTTGAAATGTGCCCTAACTATATTTTGAAGATTGTCATTAGTCTCAAACCTCTGCTCTCCTAGCCACTTTTTCTGTTTAGAAAAGAAGTAAAAGTTGCTTAGTGCTAAATTGGGGCTATATGCTGGGTGTTTAAAGGTGGTGAAGACTTCCACCCAGCTTGGAACTTTTTAAAGTGTGAAGACTTCCACCTCTTTCTTGAACAGAAAACATGGCTAGCAGGATGGAGGTTTGAGACTAATGGCAATCATCAAAACAACATTGTTAAGGCCATCTCAAGTCACTGGCGGTAACATTCTATGACAAGGGGATGGAAAACTCGTCCACAGATATGACAAATGCCTCAATCTTCACGGTGATTATGTCGAAAAGTAACCATGTTTGTACCTAACTTTTGGTAAATTCATTTTGTTGTTTACACTTGTCTTTTTTTTATGGACCATCGGAGCTTGAAAAAAAAATGCCTTTGTAGTATATTTAAATTTGATATTGGTATATTTTTATTAGTTTTAGAAAAAATTTGATCCTCAAAGTAAAAGTTTAATTAAAGAAAAGAGAAATTTTTAAACTATTAAAATTTTAATTAAAAAAATCTTCTAATTATCATAAATTCTTTCAAATTTTTTAAATAAAATTGCTAAATATTTTTCTAAACTAATTTTTTTTAATTGTTTAACTATATTTATTATTATTATAAACAAAAAAAAACTATGTATCTTATATATTAGATACATCATGAAATACGTTGAGGTTGAGAATGATCATACAGAGGTATTGAAGCAACTTTACCTTATCAAATAATATAACCTGCATAAATGATCTTAACAAAACTGAAAAGACAAATGAAAACTTTGATTGCATTTAACACTGTTTGCCTTATCAAACTTCTTTTCAGGATCACTGAAGATGCAGAAGTATTACTTGTTTTTCAGACACTATGGAAAATTTAGGAACTGGTAGGTGATACGGTAAAATTAAATAAAATTAAAAATGGTAATTATT
>NW_019384900.1:80943-177941 GCF_000671375.1 Centruroides sculpturatus
GGAGATTCAAATTAAAACGGCATCGGTACCTATAATAAGTTAAAAATAGGTACACGCATTTTCTCCGACTTCCGACACGCTCAAACAAATTTATACATAGAAATACATAATCTGACATACAAGTAGAAGATCGTTACGTAGCAACCGGAGTTTCGAGTTGGAAGGCACGTGATTCCAAATGGAACTCGAAATACGATATTTGAAATTTCATTCCAAAGACATCTGGCATTCTAACAGATCGTTACAAATGGAACATAGCCTGATGAAGGATCCAGTGGGATCCGAAAACGTTAGTCTAAGTGATTGAACATATTTCACGCTGGTTATAGGTTTGTAGAAAGTTATTATTGTATTCTTCCAGTGTGTGTCAATTATTTATTTATAGGTTTCATACCTTGAGAGAAATCAGCTTAGAGGTCAAAAACTGTTGCAACAAGGGGAAGCATCGTTTCCTCTGTCTTCATTTATTTTTTTTTAATGAAAGCTGCAATTTTCTCAATTGACTTTGAAAGGTTCATGTTGCCTCCCTGCAGAGAGAGATTCAGAGCATTCAGCTTTTCAAAAATATCACATAAGTATTCCAATTTGTACCAAAAAATCTTCATTCACAAAAATTTCAGTATACTTGTGGTCTTCCTCTTTAAGAATAATATAAATTTCCTGTTGCAGTTCAAACATACAAGACAAAACATTATCTTGAGAGAGCCATCACATGCTCATGGTAATCTTTTGTACTTTCTCAAAGTGTTGTAGTACAACAAAGACGTGTGCTTGGATCCCACATCCTCACATAGTAGTAGTTTGGAAAATCTTGCCTTCAATGGCAGAGTTTTTATAAAGTTTACTACATGCAGTACATATTCTGGTTCAATGCAATTCTCAGATATTTTGATGCGAGTGCTTCTCTGTGAGTAACTCAATCCACAGTGCATCGGGATCTTTGCTTCAAAAAAGTGCTTGCAAGTCCTCCATAACATCTGGAAATAGAACAAACACCATCAGTCAAGATACCAATGCATTTAGTCCACTCCAAATTATTTTCAAATATAAAAGTATCAAGAATCTCAAACAAGTCATGAGCCTTAGCACCAGCAATGATACTTTTACAGAAGAGAAAGTTTTCTACAATGTTGTTATTTTATATTTATATTTATATAATATAAACTGTACATAGCAAATCAAGTGAGTGTCATTATTATTATTTGTGTCCTCATCCAGCAATTCCTTCCCTTCTATTTTTTCAATAACTGAACATTGGAGGTCCTTTGCTGTGTGTTGTATTCTGCGACTGATGGTGTTATAGGACAAAGGCACTTTTGAAAACTGCTACCCAGCAGACCCGCCAATCATAATGTTCACCATATACAGCAGTCGGTAGAATGAGTTTTTCTGCGATGGTATGGGGCTTTTTACATTTTGTGATTCTATGTGCCACCTTTATTACCGAGTTAATGATTTGCATCAGGTCTGCTAGATTTCTCATCTTATCACATTGAATTGAAAGTGGAAGTAAAATTATGAAAATTTTATAATATATCGCGGCACCCCTGTGAGAAAACCGCAGCTCCCTAGGGCGCTGCTGCACACACTTTGGGAACCACTGCATTAAACTATCCATAAATTTTATAAACGTTGTATGAAATTGAAAGTATAAACATATTACCTCTTCTGACTTTATAAGAAATAGAGATGAAAAATTAAGGCTTTGTAGATCTCAAGATATCAGGAATTTATCAATTAATTCCTTATCGATTAATTACTGTGGCATGTTAATTAATATGGAGGCGGGATTCAATTCAATTACTTTTTCATTTCAGATGTTAGTGTTATTTTAATGTGAGTTTACACATAATGTATGTTTATTAAGTAATAAATCTATGTAGGAATAATATCTGTGTGTGAATAAAACAAAGCGATTATAAAAATAAAAAGCATACATTGCATCTCGATCATTTGTAAGCAAAATTTTATGATTTTAATTTTTTTAAAATTTATATTTTTATTTGTATTTTCTGTAATTTGATCTGTAAATGCAAAAAACTAAACTTATCAAATATCAACTCTCTCTAAATAATTTTATCATTTACTTATTGATGTCAGATTTGTTAAATTTCATGGGATTGTATTATTTTTCAACTTCAGGGTAGTAAAACTTTGTATATTTTTTTCCCCCCCCACTAAAGTAATAGACTCTGCTGGGCCCCCACTGTGAAAGACAACAAAATGCTAAATGTTCAATTACTTTTTTTTTTTCATAAACTCCCTTCTCTGTCAGTTGTAGGTGGAATGACTAACAAATTGTTTTATTGTACTCGGGAATGCTTTCTTTTAGATTTGACAACTAGTATTGCCAGTAATGAATCCTGTAATTTTATTTTTAATCATTTAAAAAATATTGATAAAATTACCAAATAAATGTTTGGGTCACAATTACTAAATGGTATTGCTACATTATGAACATAAATTTTAATTGTTACAAAATTGAAAGTGTTAAATTTCTTATCATGCAATTGATCGGGTGACAGCTGGGGTAATAATACTGAAGCGAGAAAATCATGTTGTCAAAACAGCTGCAATGACTTATTTGAAATGAATTGGGATTGATCCTGTCATTTAAACAAGGAGAAAAAGATAAAATGTATAGCATTGTGGTAAAGGTTAAATATTCTACATTATTAAATTGCAATTGTTGCATATAACAATTTTCTTGTGCTGCAAGAAAATTTACTGCATGTGGTGGTAAGGTATTGGTTTTTGTAAAATTTCTTTGAAAAAAACAGGTCATAAGTTTGAAGTGTTCTGAAGCAATTCCCACATTAGTTATCAGTTGAGAAATACTAGAAAGCCTGCAATTCAACTATTATTTTTTTTAAAAAATTTAATAAAAAAAAACCATGTATTTGCTGGATACATACGCGCCTAGATGTGAGTTAATNTTGTCGTTATAGGAATTGTCGTTATAGGAACGTACGTTATAGGGGGGTCGACTGTACTACAATAATGAACTATATAATATCTATTTCTTAAGTTAATCATCCCTTACAGAATCTTAGGCAAAAACAATTCAATTTCCATAAACTTGTTTTGTCATAAAAGTTAATTTACATATATTTAATATAACATTTAGTAGCCACCCTATAAATATAAGACAATTTTTTACTTGTCTTATTTATTTTAAAATAATTCTTTTCTCTGGGTCCTATATTTCTCTATAGTATTTTGAAATATTTGCTAAATCAACTATATTTTAAAGTTGATTCATTGAAGGAGAACCAGTTAAATGAGCATAAATATTTAGAAGTATCTTTTTAATATAAAGTGCACACTGAAGGAATTTTATAAAAAAGTTATATTAGGTTTTATTAATTGGAAATATTTTGAAACAGATTATACTTAAGAGTGAAAATTAAAATTTGAGAATGTAAGAAAACACCAAATCTATATTTTAAAAAATNACATTCATAAAATTAACAAAATACAAAATTATATGGGACATGGTATCACAAAACTAAAATAATTTAAATTTTTTCCATTGGTATTTTTTAATTATTTCTGGGTCAAATTTGAATTCTTTAGAAGTTATTTGCTTTAAAATAACATGATTATAAGCACTTATTTGACGTGAAGAATTCTGCTGGAATGCCAAAATACCCAACTGTTGCTAAAGTAGTCAGAGGTGTTCGCTTTCAGTCATGGCATTGCAGATGTTGAAAGAGGGTTCTCCATTTCTGGATGGATTCTGACAGAAGACAGAGCCTCTGTCAGAACAGATGATAAATTTATTGTTAATAGTAAAAGATGGACTCCATGTATACAATAATATTGTCTTTTTTTTGTGCCAATGACAGAAGTTACTTGGGTTAGCCCACAATGCATATGCTGCTACTTACAAGGCTTTTTTGGAGAAGCAAAGTAAACTGAAAGAAGAAAAACAGAAAAAAGAACAAGAAGGAAGGGAGAGAAAAGAAGAGGAGGAAAAATTAAGAGCACTTGAACATACAAATTTTTTATATTAAGAAATCAAAAAATGTACCTTGAAATAAATGGCATTTGGAATGTTATATGGAGACATATTCTAGTAGTAATGTTACTCTTCCATTTCCTTTCCTGTATAACAGTGGAAACTCCGTATGGGGCACATGAAAACTTAATTCGGGCCTGTTCTGGCTTAATGCAATCTTACTGGTCTCTTTCCTAGAGTATAAACTCAGCCTAACTATTTTCATATTTAATTTTTTCAGTCAACTTAATAATCAATCTAATATTATATACAATGTTATTGATACAAAATGTCTGTTTTTTTTTAATAATGCCTCTTTTAGTTCATTTTAACACTATTGGCTTTTTTTCAGTGTGGACTTTTTTTTCCACGTATATTTACTGCCATGACTGCTTTAAGCCCTGTAGAAATAAAATATGAAATATCATTAAAATCTAATATTCTACTTACTAAGTATTGAATTTATATAATATGAATTGAGTTACAAAGTTTTCTTTAGGTGACAAATCCATAAAGCTATTACATTTTAGTCTTTAAAAAATTTTAACTAAAGAATGGTGATTTTAAAATAAGTGTTGTGTGGAGAGAACAAAATTTTATGAAAACAAAAATCTTCAGAAATTTAGAATTAATGATGTTCAAAGAAAAAAATTGATAAAGAAATTTATTGCTAGAAGTTGTTATAAATATAAATATTTAACTAATTTATTCATGATTGGCAAAAAGAAATAAAAGATATAGAAAAATCAGATGTATTGATACTTAGTGCCCATTTCTTTAAATAACATGTTTTAAACTATTCTGTTAAAGATTAAAGCATCTATATTGCAATATTTTGTCTTTATTAACATGACAGAATATCACAATATAGATGCAATATTCCTCCTATATATTTAATTTCTTCTTCAGGTTTGTTTGTTTTGAAATTGACACTATATCTATTTAAAATACTTTTTTAATACGTTAACCGCTATCTGACATGCCGGCGGCCATACTAAATAGGGCTGTTCAGAGCCATATGACTGCCAGCGGTCAGAGCCAACTTTATAAATGTGTGCGAGAGGCCACCGCTAGGATGTAAAATGACATCTTACAAAGCCAGGATAATTTAACCTTGAGTGAAACTACATTAGTTATAGCGACGTCGGGCAGTCAGATAGCTCTATACGGCCCTAATTAGTATGACTGCTGGCAGGTCGAATAGCAGTTAACATGTTAAAAATGTAGCTAATTTAATAACATATTAATTGCATAATTTTCTTCTCAGAATTTTTTTGAGTAAAATGTCTAATCTTCTCTTTCCCCCTTCTTTTTTCAAGTATATTTGATTTTGTGAACTGCTTTTATTTTTTATATAAAAAATTTTATGGAACACATTTGGTAAAAAAATCTTAGATTTTATGACTTAGCAACTTATTGAAATGAACAATTTATATATAAATTTGGGAGCCATTGCTATTACATTAGGTAAATCTATTTTATTTGTGTGTATTTTTTAAATTTTGCTATAGAAGAAACTTCAACATTATTTCGTTCAGCATCGTTGACTACAACATTAATGGATCAGTATATGCGTTCTACATCACATGGTTTCTTACAGCAGGCTGTAGAGGATTTCATCCACAAAGTGATGGAAAGCAGACAATCCTGTGAGGTAAATAATTTATTGTAATTAATATGTTATTTGTTACATTTTTAAAAAATTTTAATTCTCAAGTATATTAATTGTTTCTTTTTTTGTAATATTAAAATAATTTAGTTATGCTAAAGTGGTTCTTAAAATTTGACTTTTTTTAAATATATTTCAAATTATATAAGTGTACCCATTTACATTTGTTTGAAAATAAATTAATGGGTGTTACTTTCCTATTTATTGCACTTGTGATCCACTGCAGCATGAATACTGTTGGCATTTATCCATGTAATGTATTTGTTAATCATGGTTTTATTAATAAACATCCATTAATAAGATTAAAATTAAACTGTACCTTTTTTGAAATATTACTAAAATCAAAGAAAGTTTTTAATTTAGTGTTTGTTTTTAAATCTACTTAATTTTCTCTGTATGTATTAGTTAATCGTACTGTCATGTGTCTCAGATTAATTTTTCATATACAGTGGTACCTCAGGATACAAAATTAATCCGTTCCGAAACTGAGATTGTATCATGAAAATGTCATAAGGTGAATCATCTTTTCCCATACGATTACATGTAAAACCAAATAATTCGTTCCAACGCGAAAAACATACTCAAATTAAAGCCAAGTAATACATTAAAAAAAAATAACTGTAGTAAGAAAAACAAATGAAAAATGCGAAGCAATGTAACGTCGTATGGTGAGTTTTTGTTCGTATCGTGAAGCAAAAATATGTTCGAATTTCATGTCGTATCCTGAAAATTTCGCATGCTGGGGCGTTCGTAACCTGAGGTACCACTGTAAGTGGATTTAGTAGATTTTTTACTTGGACCTTTTACATCATATTAAAAATAATTTTTTTAGTATATTTTTGTGGAATTTCTGATACTTTACATAAAATTTGCCTATAAAATCATGTTACTGTAATCCAACAGGAAGTTGTATTTGGTCTTAGTAGTACTAGTATTTTATGTAACTTAGCTGGCATAGCCTACACTGAACAAAATGATTGTATTCTGAATTATGAAGGTTTTGTTTGGTATACTTAGTCGTCGATCGAGTTTTTGAGAAGGCAGGTTTGTTCAGTACATCACATTGTTGTTAAAAAGAAAATGCTGCTTAAAATTATTACAATAAATTATCAATTTCCTTGCATTTCTAACTACATTAATATATTTATTTTTAAATAAGAGTGTCAATAATATTAAATACAAATGTATTAATATCAAATACTTAATGTTTACATATACAATTAAGAACGTAAGTAAAATATCTGGTTTGCATGCTTAGATTTTCCGTTGTAGTAGACATACGTGAAAGCAAAAGTAATATAAATCTGATACATTAAAAATTTATTTCA
This sequence comes from Centruroides sculpturatus, assembly GCF_000671375.1. NCBI lineage: Eukaryota > Metazoa > Arthropoda > Arachnida > Scorpiones > Buthidae > Centruroides > Centruroides sculpturatus. Next base: position 87,941 of record NW_019384900.1, read on the forward strand.
ATTTCACAATAGTGAGAACTGGAAAGAAATGAAGGCAAGTGTTATTTTGTTAATGAATAGAGTTTAATTTAAATTATCAAATTGTTTTTAATTATTATTATATATATGATGAAATTATTCTTTATTATTAGTGCTTTAGATGTTAGCATTAAAAGATAAGAATACAGTATTTGAAATAAATAAAATACTTCATTAATGTTAAATAATATAATTAATTTCAAACATATAGTGAAATTAAATTCAAACAGGTGTTGCATTCCTAGGGCATGTATAAAAATAAATATTCATGCAATTTTAAACCATAAAATTATATACTTTCCATAAAGAAATATGTTAAAATTTAAGGAAATATGTTCTATGAATATGTGAAAATTGATTAATATATAAAAAAAAAATGTCATATTTTTTTTTTTTAACAGATTAACTAAAATTAAGAATTTTTCTCAGTAATTAGGATACAATTAAGATAAAAATCTTACTTAGGTATCTAATGCTCTGAGAAAAATTGTTTATTTAATAAACATTTTCTATCATAGGTCATCTTCAAGTTTTTAAATTTGATGATAAAACATTACAGAAATAGAATATATAGAATATTAGATGTTCACTCACTGACAAGGAATATCAATAAATGGCTGGATCTACTTTAACAAAATGCATAAAGGCCAGATTAATACCACTTTTTTTAAATTACTGAAGACTAGTTATCCAATTCTCTCTTGGACAGATCTTACATCATCATGTTATGTAAATTCTATAAAGGCATTTTTGAAAGAAAATAAAATTTGGTATCATAAATAAAAAATATGTACACTTCACACCAATAAAATATATAAATATGAACAATACTGTCTTTTAATGATACTTTAACAATGATAAGAGTTAGCAAGTACAAACAACTGCCAGATTATATCTGGCTATGTTAATACTACTATTAATATAGCTTGATATAATCTGGCAATCATTTGGCTTTAACCTAATAATCAGGTTTTTAGATGTCAAGTTACTTGCTAATATAAACATCACATTGATGTCTTCTTCAGGCAATATAGAATGTATTAAAAATACCATTTAGTGTGTTCTTAAATCGTACTCCTAGAATCTAATTTCCGGTGGGATGAAAAAAAAAAACAAAAACAGTTCACTACAAACGTTTTTGAACTTCTGCGAGTTCTTCCTCAGGTGAAAAGGGAGTTTCTGATGGGACGGAGCAATCGGTTAAGGGTATATGTGAAAAATAAAACGAAAGTGTAATACGAGTCACGCATGCGTGCCCGTAGGGTAACTATATCTTAGCAATTACAGTTCAGAATCCAATGCCTGCCAATCTATAGACAAAACTAACTCATCTTTAAAATTGATACAAGAATTATTAAGGGTCGATTTTATAAATTTGAATAGCTTCTAGCCATTTCAGTTGTTTGATGTGTGACGTTGTGCAGATTAGCTTCGCCTGATTAAAGATCGGATGTCTGGATCAGAAGCATAAGTGGCGATGGCGGTGAAGTTTCTGTTATGTTGGATGTCCGATGTGTGCTCCTGCAGTCTGTGACCCCCCCCCAGGAGTGTTTGGTTGATCCGATGTAAATGAATAATCTGTGTGTGTCTATCAAATCTGTTGTCTCTAATGGGGATACTGTATATACCCGGTAGTCTCTTCTGGTTGGAGGGGGTCTTTCCCATTGCGGAGGATGTGAAATATGGTAGGACATTTTCTGTACGTGACCTGAATTTGATGCTTCTTGGCAATCTTGGTGTAAAGCATTTTAACATACAAATTGAACGTGATAGGGATTCGTAGAGATACTCCAGGACTGTTGTGAGTCTGTGTGTCAGTCGTGACAGTGTGTTGTGAGTGCGTATGGTGATAGCGTTCAATCAATTTGAGTTAGGGTCAGGAAACCATGGGTGATTGAATGCTATCACCATATGCACTGACAACACACCATTGCGACTGACACGCAGACTCACAACAGTCCTGGAGTACCTCTATGAATCCCTATCATGGTCAATCCATACATTAAAACACTTTACACCGAGATCACCAAGAAGCACCAAATTCAGATCACGTACAGATGTCCTACCATATTTCACATCCTCTGCAATGGGAAAGACCCCCCCCTCCTCCAACCAGAACAGACTACCGGGCGTATACAGTATCCCCATTAGAGACAACAGATTTGATAGGGAACTCATTTACATTGGATCGACCAAACACTCCTTTAATAATTATGGTCAGACTGCAGGAGCACATATCAGATATCCAACATAACAGAAACTCCGCCATCGCCACTTATGCCTTCGATCCCGACATCTCGGTGGCCTTTAACCCCTTTTAAGCCGCCCATTTTTTTAGAATTTTTAATTAAGCATAAAAAATACTTAAAACTGAAAAAACGCATTTCTTTCGTTTTTTTTTTTTTTCAGTTTTAATTTTGAAGAAAAAGCTTCAAAGTCTAAGTTTTTTTGTCTGGCCTTTCTGCGAAATTTAACACCGATGAGTTATTGTTTACACAGCTGGATGACCTTGAACACAGCTGGAGTCGGATTTCCCGGGACATTCTCATAGACATCGCGGGAGGACAAGGGTTTAAAGTAGGGTGACTTCAATCTGGCGGTATATTTTTAAATATTTTAAAAAAATTATAATTTTTATTGCGATTTCCGACCCCCCCTAATTAATTAAACTTCTATATAATAAAATCTATTAATTAAAAAAATTAAAAAACTATCGGAAGTCGTTTTTGACATCAGAAAGCAGCTTTAAATAACTTTACCGAAGGAAAATCGGTGCAGTACAACTTTAGAACGATAAATTAATTTTGATAAAAAACACCCATTAAAAAAACATTAAGCCTTAATCGAGCCTTATTAAAGGCTCATTAAAATCGCGATAAAATTTTTTCGCGTGCGCAAAAAATTCTGAAAAAATTTGGGGACCTAAAAAACATTCCAAAAATTCAAAAAAAAATAATTTTTTCAAAAGTGGCCTTAACGACCAATTTTTACATAACGCTATAAAACTTGCTCGAGTCACACTCGAGCGCGGCTCAGAAGGGGTTAATCAGGCAAAGCTAGTCTGCACAATGTCACACATCGAGCAACTAAAATGGCTAGAAGCTATCCAAATTTATAAATTGATCCTTAATAATTCTTGTATCAATTTTAAAGATGAGTTAGTTTTGTCTATAGCTTGGCAGGCATTGATGGACTCTGAACTGTAATTGGTAAGATATAATTACCCTATGGGCACGCATGTGCGAACATTTGTCACACCAGAAATTAAGTTCTAGGAGTATGATTTTTGTAATTCATCCCAGTGTTATTTTTGTTGTTATTGGTTAGTATGTTCTTTTGAAAGAAAAAGGAATACATATTTGAAATTACAAACATTTCATTTTTTTTATATTCAAATTTCAATGTATTGATGTTACAATGACAAAAGTAATAAAAAGTAAAGTAAGTAATAGGATTATAAAAATTACAAATAATAACAAAAATGTAGCAAAAACATAAATGTTTAAAAAAATGTAATAAATGTTTAAAAAAATAAATGTTTAATGTTTATAGTTTAAAACATAAATGTTTAATAATGTTCAAATGCCTTGCATTAAACATTTATGTTTAATGCAAGGCATTTGAATTAATAAAGTTTAAAAAGTGTAATCCAAGTGTCTGGAATTTTTAAAGTAGGTTTGTTGTAGGGTCCAAACAGAAATGTATAATTATAATGATTTCCAAATGAAAATAGATGTGTTCAATGCATTGTCTTAGTAATGATATTTCAGTCCACAAAGGTATAAGATTAAAATCTAATACTTTCCTTGAAAGTTTTGTAGTACATCTGTTATTTGATATTCATCTGTTGGTGTTTCATTAGTTGGTACAAAAGTTTTCAGTTTATTACCTTTATGTAATATAGTTTTCCATTTGAATTTTATTGTTATAAAGAGACCATATAATGTTCTCTTTTTCTAAAGTTGAAAAACTATATGTTATTACAACTAGTCTATATAATGGCAACTGTGGCCTGATTGGATGATAAGCTTGTATTTTTTAAAAACTGTAATAATGTATAATGTGATGGATCTTTATGTATGAAATTAGTGGGTTTACAAATGTCAGTTTTTACAAACTAGTATTTGTAGTGAAAGTCAAATTTGTAAAAACAGATTTGACTAGATGTATATTGCATTATATAAAGCAATTTCATTTAAACAAATTCCACATGCTGAAGCTATAACACCAAAAACTGTATTTGAATCACTCTTGTTCTGAAGTCATCATACAGACTAATTTGTGATGACAGATAGATAGTTTTTCATCCTTAGAAAAATTGGGCATTTATACAGTCCATTTACAACCAAACAAAAAACAACCAAATTCAAACACAAAACTATTACTTAGATGGCTCCTATGTAATATTGTTTGTATAATATAGTATACCTTTTGTGGACCAAAGCATCATTACTTAGACAATTCATTGAATGCAAACATATTTTCGTTTGGAAATCATTATACATTTCTATGTTAGGATCCTGTAACAAACATACTTTAGTATAACCCATAGATTGGTATTTTATTTAAACTTTTAAATGGTTAACTGAATGCTTTGCCTCAAACATTTAAATTTTATTTTTGTTAAAATTTGGTATGTATCAAGAGTTGACAATCACCAACACTCTCCCATTATCAGCAAATAGAGGAATTCTGTTTGATATGCTGAACATTGAATATCCATGTCATATCTAGATACCTACCTGTATATATCCAGATACCGCATACCTGTGATACAATAAAATTTCTGTGAGAATCTTAAATTGTATATTTGTAATTTGTTTGAATTTTTGTTCGTAAAGTAAATAAGTGTTTCATAAATTACTAATGTCTAAATGAAAATTTACTTTATTGTAAATTGTTATTTAAATGAACATTTTGTCGAATTTTCAGGAATACATCTCCTCGTAAATCACAAATGTATTGTGTATAATTTATATGCTCATAGAAATCAAATTTAAATGAAAATGATAAATTTGAATGGAAGGAACAGACACACATGGTAATTTTTAAAGGGTATAACAGTGAAATTGTTTTTCATCTTAAGATATCATATAAGCATATAAAAAAACTTATCATATAATTACACTATTATCCATTTGCAGTGAAATAAATAAGCATAAGATTGAAATATAATAAATACTATTTTTTAGAAAAATTGGTTTAAAAATTGCATAATCAAGCATTTCAGGATGTTCTTGTTCTGTTTGCATTATAATATATGTATGCCAGCAACACATACAAAATCTAATGAATAGAAAATGTTTTAAGTTCAGTTTCAGTTTATGCTTTCAGCCAAGAGAGAACACAAATAAAATTTTATTTCCATCTATATACTGTATTTAAACAAACTATATTTGTATCTAATGTTTTTTAAATCATATAAACATGGCAACTGTTGTAAATATATTTGATAAATTTTTTCGATTTCTGATGAGTTAATTTTCTTGCACAAACTAGTTACAACACTCACTGCCATTATTTGAATGGAATACACCACAAGGTTATAGTGATGCCATTGCAAGACTTAACTCAAAATATATTTGCTTTAAAATTATTTTCCTGAAAAATAGTAATATTTCAAAATAGGTACTGTTCATTTTATTCTTAAAAATGTATGTTGGTATTGTTGTCATGTTCTTTGTGTAGATGTCTGTCTGAGGCTTGTGCTTGCATGTCTTTTATAATTTAAAAGAAAAATTTGGCATTAATCTCTGAAATACTATATTGGTGAGAGCTTCTCTCCTTCTCAGCTGTCAGCCTGGCCTCAGCAAGGCAACAATAGTAAGAAAAGTTTAAAGGTAATGTGATGATTTGGCATTCTGTCATATACCAGACATAGGATAAGAATTATTGAATAGATATCAGGTATGGCAAGAAATATTTATTTGGTGATGACAGTTAATCGGTTTGGTCATCACGTAAAATTAGTAATTTATCATGTAATTTTTATGAAATTACATTATCTGTAGTCTTAAATGGTAATTTTTGTGCTTCAGCTGAATCCTAGTAAGTTAGAAAGTCCAAGTGAAGCTTGTGCAAATGCAGAACATTTGTTGAGTTTGTTGGATGAAATTATAGAATCAATATTCACTGCAATTGATTCATGTCCTAAGTAAGTGAATTATTATTATTTTTATAAAGTATATAGTTTTTCTTTTTAAAAATATAAGATCTTTATAAAATTTACTTTTATTTCCAAGAACTCTTCGATATATCTGTAGTTGTTTACAAAAAAGTGTAATGGCAAAATGGCCTAATGATCCATTAGTAAAAACAAGAGTTGTAAGGTACATTTTTGAAACTTAAAATAAAATTTTAAACTGCTATACTATGCAGATTTAATGATTTATTTTGCTTTTTATTTTAGTGGATTTGTTTTTTTGAGATTGCTTTGTCCCGCAATATTGAATCCAAGACAGTTCAATTTAATAAATGGTATTTAATTTTCTATTTTTGAATATTTGTAAAGACAAAATTTTCATTTTTTTTTTTTATATTTTACAAATTTATTTTAATCTAAGAAGATAAAAAATATATATATATAATATATATTTTGTTTTTTGTTTTTCTTAAAATTAGATACTCCTTCAGAAATAGCAGCAAGAAGTTTAATTTTAGTGGCAAAATGTTTACAGAATTTGGCTAATCTTGTTGAATTTGGAGCAAAAGTAATAAAATAAATTTTTTATTTTAATAAATACTTAATTTCTAAGTTATTCCATAGTTAAATTAAAACAAAGATTAAGTTATTTAATTTACATATAATTTAATATATTTGAATTGAATAAATTCAAATTAATTAATTAGTCTGGTATATCAAGCACACTTAATCTATCTAGAAATTATTAGCAAATATTTGGATACTTAACTCTTGTGAAATTGCATATTGATCAGTTGATTTATATAATATTCACATTTTTGGTTGCTGCTTATCTTGCAACTATAATGATTTTATTTTAGCTTCTCTCCAAATTTTAAAGCAAATAATTACTGTACAAATTTTGTTCATTTTTCTTTAAGAATTACAACGTAGTCAAATATTAACATGTAAAATGTTTAACTCAATTACTTTTGATATTTCATCGTTTCAATTTAATTTTTTTTTCTTTTTTGATAGTTGTTTGTAGCAGGTAAATGTGCAATATAATTTCAAAAAGATCTACTCAATGTTGGACATATTATTATTGTGCTTATAATCAGATGGTTATGAGCATAAGCAGTGTTGAGATCAATTATATCCTCCAAAATGTTGTTATAATTTTGTTGTTATTAATTAAATTGTTGAAATATGAATAATTTTGTTCTAATTAGTGTTTTTATATTGTATCAATGTTAGATATCAGAAATTTCTTAATTTTGGATTTGTGTACACTTATGTTTATGTATATGTACCATACACACACATACATAAACCAAAATTCTAAGCCTAAATAAAAGTTACAACTGAAGTATTCCTATTTACAAGAGGACAGAAATATTTCCCGTGAATAAGCAAAAGTTTAATATGATTGTAGACAAATTTATATATATATATAAGAAGACAGTGAATTGGAAGTCTGGATAGCATAATTATCAATGTCTTTCTTAGGATACAGCCAGACCAGTGAGTGAGTGCATAATACACAATGTTATTGATAAACAAGAAACAAGCAGCAGCCTAGCTATAGAAAAAGCAAGTCCAGAAAGCAGCAAATCTCTAGTTTAAATGGTCATCATATTTACATGAAGTTTTCATCAAAGTAATAAGAAATTTTGAATTATCATTATGTTATTGTTGTATTTCTAAAATGAAAGATTGAAGGGCAATGAATATTAAACATAAATACTAGATATTGCTTGTTTTAATCTGTGAATGAAAATGTGTAATTATTTTGAACATAAATTGATTCAACTGATTCAAAGAAGCATGAGGCAAAAATTGAAGTAAATCTTTTTAAATTAGGTATACCTGAAGAAAAGATAAAAATACAGATTGGATGTGACAAACTGTTGCATAAACACCCAGAGTAAACCTGACAATTATAGGATCCAAGTTATCCAAGGAACTATTATACCACAATACAATAACAATGAAACAAAAATATCAAAAACAAGATTTTAAAAATGCAAAACAAATTGATATAAATGTAATTAACATTAAATAATCATGAATAATAGTAGATTAAGGAAAAAAGGAACAAATTTTCTATTTATTAATGCTGTAGCATTTTTCAACCTAACTTGATCTTCAACACATTAAAATATAAATAGAATGCAAAATAAAAATCAAACATATTGTAACATTCTATAATTTTAAATGTATGTTTTAAAACTAGAAAAACAAACACAAGTAGCAAATGATAAAGTTATTAATTTAATATAGGTACATAAATGCTTGCTTAGGTGGTTTAAATCAAAAATTAACCAAATTTGCTAATAATCTTATTGTGAAGAGATGAAAAACTTGAATAATTCAATTTCAATTTTCCAAAGTAACCAGTTAAATTAATTCTGCTCCATCCAAGTATGGAAGTATTTATGCATATTATAATAAAAATATATCTTCTATTTATTTATTTATTAAATGTGTATTCAAATTTTTTAATACGTAACATTTTCTAATTTTAGATTGTATGTTTAAGCAGAATGCAAAAGTAAAATTATATTTTAATGTGTCAAAGAGGCTTGAGTTGAAAATATTGAAGTGTTAAGGAAATATCTTTGTTAATCTTGACGTGTTTATGATTATGTATTCAAAATACAGTTCCCACAAAACTTACTAAATTCAAGAAGTTCTTACTGATAATTGTATTTGATGCATAAGTCTTTCATAAATAAAATTTTTAATTCAGAGCAAATGATCTGTACAAAAAGAACATCAGTTTATGTCATAGGATAATACACCAAGTTGCATCTAAAACAGTGAAAAAATTCTTGCTAAATCTGAAATTAGAATATTGATATTAACGTTCTGACATAAAATGACTTTCAAACTTAGATACCAGAAATACTTATCATTCATTTGATTGCATTCTTAAATTTCCAGCAATAAGTATCAGTTATATGTTTAAAAATTTACAAATTAATTAATTAAAATTTAATTTTAAAATTAATTTATAATTTAATTAAATATAGCAAAATTATAGCCTGAAAAATTTAGTAAAATTTGAATGATGCTAAATAAAATTAAGTTGGAGAGGAAGTGAAAATTACTAATATATCAGCTTATCAACAGAGTAAAAAATTTTTGTAAATATTAATCAATAGGCTAACCTATTAAAATTGGATGCCAAGCAGGATTTAGATCAAGCTTTAATTATTTAGGATCACATTCAAACAGTAAAACTAGTAATTGAGAAAACTGAGTACTTTGCATGGTCTTTATAGATTGATTAAACATAAGACAGTATGAAAACTTGTTATTCTTGATGCTTTAAATGTGTAGAACATAAATGTTGATCTCACAAGGAAAATATACCAAAATGCCACAACCATAACACAAGATAATAAAACTAAATTTATTTCTTTGTTGAACCACTCTCAGGTCAAGATGAACCACTTTCACCAAAACTATTTACAGTAGTCACACAAAGAAATTTTTAACAAATTAAACTGGTCTGGAAAGGAAATAAAAATTAACAATTAATATTTATATCCTGTGAATCTGTGATTTTAACAATGACATTGTGTTTGCCAACACAGCACATGAATTATAAATAACAGCGCAAGAACTAAATAACATTAGAAATATAGTAAGATTACATCTGTTTATTTTTAATATTCATTAATTTTGCCAATTAATATCAATTAAAATAAACCAAGTGGAAATTGAAGCAGCCAGGAATAACTATTAGCTGAGCCATTTTAGATGATTTTCATTCAGAAATGTAAAGCTGACATTAAAAGAAAAATACAATTTTCTTAGCTACTTTTAACAAACTAAAACATAACCTAAAAGAAAATAAAAATAACTTTGGAAGAAATGGAATGTATAATGATGAGCCTAAAGTTTGAAGGACAAAAAGTAATATACGGACAACAGACTATTGATTTTGTGTATAATTACATCAATTACTCAAGAGTGAAATTCAGTGGCATGTAGTCAAAAGAACATATGTAAACAAAGATCCTAGACTTGAAAACCTCTAGGCAAGAGAAAAAGATATCCAAAGAAAAGATGGGAAGAAAGGATTGAGAAGAGCACAACTGGAAAACAGACTGAAAACAAAAAGGGGTTGCAAATTTAGGGAGTCTTATATCTAGTAGGCCTATTGGAATGATTAAAAATTGCAAATGACAAGAAAAATGATTATTCTTGTCATCATCATCATATACTTGGATTAGGATATTTAAAACATATTTTATAATAGAATAATCTTTAAATTTATTTTCTTAATTATATTTTGTAAATTTTGTATAAACTTTACTTCATAGCAAAAATATCTATATAATTCATTATTAAGCATTTCATTAATTTATATTTTTAAACTTTTAATGAAGTAGTTCTTCATTTTAAATCATTTTTATTAACTACAAAATATGAATCAATATCATTAGTTAAATAACAGATTTTATTTATAAACTGTAATTATTGAAATGAATAAACAAAATATAAATATGAAAACTAATTTTTGTATGTTTATTGATTAGGAACCATGGATGGAAGTAATAAATCCTTTCATTTTAAAAAATAAGAACAGAATGATTAAGTTCCTGGATGACATATCAGTAAGTAATTTTTTTTATTGGATTGCAGTTTAAAAAAATTGTAGACCTATAAATTCCCACTTCTGTCCATTTGTCTTTCTTTAATCTGGAGAACAGAGTTAGATAGCTGAAATCCGATACCAGATATAGAAACCTTGGGCTTAAGAGGCCCCAATTAACTATATATGTACTTCTGATGCAAACTGGAAGTCACATTATTTTTTCCCTGAAAGGAGTTAGTGACTGGTATGACTCTATTGTTAAAGGAAAGTATTATGTCCAGGGGCAAGACACTATAGTACTAATTTGAAGTGGAGAACATACTTTTAATTTTTTTAATTTAAAATATATGATTAAAAATTGCAGCCTGGCATTGCGACAATGTCACAATAAAATAATTGCTTGTTAATATCAACAACTTAACTAAAAGAAACTTAATTTTATATGCTAAGGAATTGCATGAAAATTTCTCAGACTTTGGTAAAATTTTTATTTATTTATAATTATGTGTATATTAGTTAGTTATATTAATGTTTGTGTATGGTGGGATGAAAGCTAGCATTTTGATCTACAAAGTGTTTCACAAAAAATGCGAATTGCATTGTAGGGATTTTAACAAATCACACAAAAACGAAATAGATTACACAACTTTTGCAGCAAAGTGTTAGAAATGATTTCCATCTGCCTAGATACAAGTTTATAGCTATTTTAAATTTGCAAACAAAACTGGGAAACATTATGTATTTTTTTTAATATTAGCCTTCAGTTCATCAAGAGTATGAGGATTATTATGAAATAACATACCTTTTTAAATACACCCAAAGAAAAAAATGGTTGGAGATGTCAGGGTAGTCACTAACATCTCCAACCATTCAGAAAATCCAGAATAGTTAACAGTTGGTTAGCCTGGACTTTTTTTCTCTGTGCTTTCAGTCTCACAAAATTTTTGCAATTATATGCATTATTGTTGGCTGGCTTGTTGGAGGAAACAATTGAGGAAATTTCATTTAAAACTTGTCTTGCACATTTTATAAGATTTATACACAAAGTAAATTCCAAAATAAACATGCAAATTTTTAGAAAATGACACTATCAACACACAATAATGGACTGGATGGTCAATAAAACATAATATCCAAGTTTAACTGATTATTCACTTGAGCTTACAGAATACCCTTCTTGCGTTAGCCTAAATTAAAAGGTGATAAGAATACATGCAAGACGTAGCAAATTCATAGCAAGACAGACATCACACTTTGCAACGTTACCTGACAATCCTTACTAGGCATCCAGGCCTCCAAATTAAGAAGTGTAGGCAGTCTTAGGTCATACCACCTTAGTATAATGCCCAAACATTTTAAGAATATTTGTACACAACCAGAAGATACACTTGACTTTGTTAAAAATCGTCTCAGTGCTAAATCTGTGAAAGGCTAGGGTCAAGCTGTACACAAAGTTACGTGGTTGTAGAAGTAAAGCCTCAACCTTTTACCACGGTGAAAGAGCCCAGAAAAGCTCCTTACAAGTAAAAGAAACAGTAATGATTTTTATCAGGTCTGATGTTAAAGCTATTATTCTTACTAGGTCTATACTGCCTCTTTGAAAAGGATCTGAGAGAGGGCTGAGAAATTTTTCAATGCAATAGAACAATATTGTCTGCATAACTTGGACATACAACACAGAACTATTGAAATTCTTCAAAAGTGTCATCCATAATGAGACACTATAGAAAATAAAAGAACACCTATGCGGGCAGCATTACACAATGGATGCTCTCAAGGAAAGCTCAGAGAAAAGTCACTACATTACATGGTAAAACATGAAATCTGTCCAGCAAATGAGGATAGGCCTAACACCCTGTTTAAATGCAACATATTTAATAGTTTCAAAAAAGTTCTTATCAAAAGCAGTTTTAATGTTTAGAAAAAGCTAGTGCAATTTCATGACATCCAAGCCCACTTTACAGTTTGTCTTTCCAAATTAAAAAAAGTCCTACAAGATTTGCCAAGTTGATAAGCAAACTGAAGAGAATGAGAGAGAATCAAGTAGCTTCTCCAATATTTTGATATGAAAGGCATTAGACTAATAGTTCTAAAAGTCTTAACTTCAGAATAAGGTTTCCTGTTAGAGAGTGTTATTAATAAATATCACATTGAGTGCCAAGCCAAAGCATAGCAAAATGTCAAACAAGCATGGTAGGATGTAATGTTTCCAGATGTTAACAGTATAAATGAATCAGCCTGAGAAAACAAGAATGATTAAATATCTAAATCCAATAATCTGTAGTAATAGCATATATTTTATTGTTTAATCTCATTGTTAATTTAATTTACATGATTCCTAGCTTTTAAGATCAGTGTTTTTCAACCTTCTTGAATAAACGACCCCTGTACAAGTTAAAAAAATTCTAGCTACCCCCAGAGCCATATTAAAACTATGTCAGTGATTTTAAAAACTAAGTATTTAATTTTCTTTCTGTGTAGACCTAAATATTGATCAAAAAACCAATTGTACTGTAAAATAAATAGGCACAGCCTTCTCACTGAGATTGTAGGTTTTTTTTATTGTAGTGTAGGACCTACAAACACTTGCCTTTTTCTTTTACCTGTGACCCCCCCCCATGTAAGGTTTTGCAACTGCCCTGGGGGTTGCGATCCACAGGTTGAAAAACACTGTGTTAGATGATTGATAGAATCATTATGAAAAGAAGGTTTTAAGAAAATTCCAAAATGTTAGTCCTATTTTCCATTAATGCAGTAGAGAAAATTAGGATTATACTGAGACTAAATATATTTTTCATTAAGTAGTTTCTTTTTATAGTTGGAGATATTAATATAATGGATAAATTATGTTGTTTACTACTTATTTCAGTATTTTTCAAGCTTTGTTTAACAGTGGCATCTCCAATTTGGTAATTTTTTTAGATAAGGAGTGTTTTTGCTGCACTCTGGTTGAAAACCACTGGCCTATATAGATTTGCATAATTCATTTTTGATCTTTTGAAGAAAATTTTTTTAAAAAATGTTAAATTATTTACAAAAACTATTTTAGAGAAAGCATTTCATTAACTTGTATAACTATATCTTTATTTCAAGAATGTTCCCGAGAGACCTGATCCTGATGAAACAATATCTGGTGATCCTGCACGTGATTTGGCTACTCTTCATCATATTTGTGCAACTCATAAAGAAGAATTGCAAAATCTTAGTCAAACTAGGGTTAGTATTGATGAATCATATTAAGTATAACATAATGATATTTTTGTTTGTTAATTTAAACTTTATTTGAATAGCCAATTTTGAAGAAATTAGTTACGGTAACAGACATGTTGTCAAAGCACAAACAACAATATACAGAAATGCTAAGGTAGTGTTGTATACAACTAGTTGTAAACAAAGGTGAACAAGTAGTACAGAACACTGGCTGGAGCCAGAGAGGACATTTAAACACACAATTCTCAGTCAGAACATTTCTAGATTGACCGGCTGGTTCTGGTCAGAGAGACCGAGAAGAAATCAGGAATAAAATTCCTGGCAAGCCCACAACATCATTTCTCAACTGCCTGCCTGTGCCAGAGGCAGGACTCTTGTACAAGAGCTTGTATAGTGTCCCTTTACTTCATTCAAAAGGACAATACTTGGTGGTGCTTCAGGCTAAAGGTACTCACTTTTTTATGATTTATGATTATTACTTTCAATTATGTAATATTTTTTACCATCAAATCTATTTATATTTAATCATATACATATTTTTATCTTTCATTTTCTGTTGTATATTTTAATGGAGTCCTTAAATTGTTTATCTACAAAGTTTTATGTATAGAAAGCCCACCTAATACTTCTCTTGTAATAAATGAGGACACCACCACTGCCATAATGTTATCTGATGAAGTGGGTCTGACTATTGTTCCATATTTGTTTTAAAGTTACATAAAACAAAATTTTAAAAATAATGTAGAAATTTGCTATTATTATTGTTCCTGCAAATTGTGGGTTTTATGTAAATTATACGAATCTATTTGAAAGATTAAAGCATTCCTATCAAATCTAGAAACAAGAAAAATAGAAAACATTCATTTAAAAAGAAAAAATATTGAGAATAACCAGAAAATAAAAACATGTTAATTAATAGATCATATTTCTTGTATTAAACCTATTATTTATACTTGTTACTGGTCAGAATAAATTTCTTGTTATCAGTGATTGCTGAATTATTTATTTTAGTTATTTGTATCTATTGACTAAGCATGTTTTTTTTAACACTTCTAAGCTTTGAGTACCAAGTCACAAAAAAGTACTGTTGCAACCAAAGTACCAAACCTGTACTGTCTCATGTTACTTTGCTAAACGCACAAATCTGCTGATTTGAAATACGATAGGGAATTTCTATTACCTTAAAACTGTAATTCCAAATGTGTGCAGAAATGTGCCATTTGACAACTGTTCATGTATTGTATAACTTTAAACTGCTCACTAAACCAGTAAAATAAAGACTGGGAATTGTTTCAATGTTTACTGTTTGTCAAATTCCTATTTGAAATCTGGTGCTTAGAAACATTGAATTGTTAATGAATGATCATAAATTTGTAAACAGATATTCTGTTTTCACTTCTTGTCTAAATAAATTGCCTTACTGTGTCTGGTGTACTTAAAATATTCAACAAATAAATTTAAGAAAATAAATTACTTTAATTCTTTAAAATATTTTACATAGTTTAAATAAAATTAGATGATCATGAAGATTGTTAGTTTGTTTTTAATGTCA
Organism: Centruroides sculpturatus; assembly: GCF_000671375.1. NCBI lineage: Eukaryota > Metazoa > Arthropoda > Arachnida > Scorpiones > Buthidae > Centruroides > Centruroides sculpturatus. The sequence goes on from NW_019384900.1 coordinate 103,451, forward strand.
AATTATAAGTTAAGTACAGATTTTTGATTTATCAATTTCTGATATCTGTCATGCATTTGAAATTTTTATGATGAATTTTTTAGAGTTTTTACAGAAGATATGAAATATCTTAATTAGATCAAATTGGAATTTATACAAAGAATATTTAACACTCAAAGCTCTAGAAAATTATGTGAAGTGTTTGAGATTATGACAGTATTATTTTTATTCTTTAATGAAAAAGTAATAAACTAATTATAATACTAATTCTGATTCAATAAATGAAATGTTTGATTTATGGAACTTTATTCTTATTGTAGCACTTTGAAAATGTTTAATTATAAACAGAATTTCAGTAGAGTATTATTATAATGTATAATCAAAAAATTTTGAAGAAAAAATTTTTCAGTGAATACTGTATTGTCTGTACTTGAATAATTTTGCATATGTTAAAATTGGCTTTATGCTTTTATGCCAATTTTTTTCAATCATTATATTAATGAATATTGTTTCTTGGGTATCTCTAAGAAGGCAAAATTATTTAAACAAGAAATTTTTTTAATTTTATTTTTTGCAATGTTATCAAATTTAAAAAACTTCTGTTAATAAGATATGCGTAAGTTCATATCTAGCAGATGAACAGCAGCATATTTGAATATAAGACCAAACAATGTTTACAGTTTTAACCCTTACATAGATTTATATTTTTTAAATGTTAATTTAGATTCCAAGTTTTTATGAAGCTTGCCTTATTATTATTTAGTAAGTTTCATTAATTTTAAATTGTCTTTCAAATATTTAAATTCAAATCAATAGATCTCACTGTCTTGTTAGAATTAAATGCAGAGTTTTTATAAAAGGATGTATTGAAATTAAGTTAAGCTATATTGTATTTATTGATACATATGAAATAAAACAATTTTGCTGATTTTTAAAATAGTGTTCTTCCCAAATTTTTTTGCCAGGTCCATAACCTTACAATTGCTTTTCAGTGCTGTGGTTTTAAATAGAGACTGTACCATTGAGGAATTTCTTAAGAGAATACATATGTTCATATTTTGAAACATACTCTTAGAAAATAATACAAGGGTTATGTCATAATTATTGATCACTAATGAATAAAATTTCTTTCCTTGTTGTAAAAGTATTCCCATTGCAGCATCTTGTACTTCACTTCTATTTCCACAGACAAAGTAGCTCTGGCTGCTAGGAGGCATTGGTGGCAGTGGAAGAAATTCAAGTTAGCAGTAAACAGTGCCCTAAGATGGAGTTCACATGTAAGAAACAGATTTATTTTGTGAAAGTAGAGGTTGCTCATGGGAGAAATGTCACACAGCATTAAAAGAGGCATGCAATGTTAGTACCAAGGCTGTGAAGTCAGACTCAAAAGTGATTGAGTTACTGGAATCAGTAAAATATATCGACTGAATTTTAATAGGTTATGGTTCTTAAAACTAGTCTGACGATTCGCATTGACAATGATGAAATGCCTTGTGTTGCGTGCATTCAATAAATATAAAAAGTGTATAATTACTATATTTCTTATTTATATTCTATATTAATACATAAAGAAGTTGCAATTGAAGGGATCATAAACTGAGGAGTCTGAGTTGGAATCAGAGTCATTGTTTGTTAACAACTCCACAGCCCTGATTAATATATTGTCATATTCAACAGAGAAGGTAGGTGTTGGCGTTTAATTAAGAAGAGTCATGAAGATGTTGATCATAGCATTGGTACTGGAAGACCTGTTACGTTTACTAATGACAAGTGTGTGGGAATTATTGAACATTGATTGGCAATGGGATTGCTTGGAATTAGTTTGTGAAGTACACATTTCATCAAAGTGTGTTCACAGAATTCTGACATAGTAGCTGTAAATGAGGAAAGTCATAGGAGGAGTATTCCTCATCATCTGTTGGAAGTTCTAAAATGGCACAGATTTGCTGTGGACAAGATGCTTTTAAATTATCATCAAGCAAAAGGTGACACTTGCAACACACAATCATGTTGGATGAAATGTGGGCATCCAGTTACAAACTAGAACTTGAAACACCAATCAACTAAATGGTGACATCAGAGTTCCTTTAGACCAAACTCTGAAAATCTCCCAGTAGGGTCATAGTGGTGCTTGTCATTGCATATGACTGATATGGGATCATCCTCACATATGCTGTGTTGTCTTCAGTTAATGCACATTATTATAAGAAATTTCCTGAACATCATTTATGACTGCAAAAAAGACATGCTCTTGAATAAAACCAGTCGATTCTGTTGTATGGCAATGCTCATTGCTGTATTGCTGATAAGATAACAACATTGCAATAGGGCAATGAACATTGACGAATGCCATTCCAGCTGAAACGGAGCGGTTCATGTACTGTGAAAACAGTTCAGCTCTGCCAACAGAGTACAATGCCTACTGGGAATTTCTCGGTGGGTGCTACATGTCGCCAGAGTACGTGGAAGACCTATAAAAACTTTGGTAAGTATAACCCACTTCACACTTTTATTTATTAGTGATCAATAATTATGACATAATTGTAATTATTTTAAAAAGTTTGTAAAACTCAAGTATATATAAAAGAGTAAAACTGCATATTGAATATTATTATTAATCTAATTCCACAAACAGATAATCCAATAAAATATTCAGTCATGCTTATTATTCAGGATGATTTTTTGATTTTCTTACAACTTCTTTGCATAACATAAATATAATAATTTATATTTAGACATATGATGTTTTATTGAACATATGATAAATGGTGTGTGTATGTGAGAGAGAGAGAGACAAACATGCTCTGGAAAAATGCTGTATAAACAAACATAAAAGAAATATGATTAAATGAGCTACAGAGTGCAATACCATGTATTCATTTAAAGTAATTAAAATATTCTGTTGCTGCTGTTTTAACACTGTTTTTTAACTCCTACTCTAAAAAGTACTGGAAAATCAAATAAAACTTTTAGTTTATCATTTCCAAAACATTATTTAAATATATTATAAATAACAACTTACACTATATACTTAGAATTTTGAAGTATGTATTACAAGAAACCATATAAGAATAGTTAGAAATAATCTAATTAGGAAGTTGAGAAATAAATCACATGACAGTATATTGGAAGACTTACTGTTCTCACTGTTGTTTTATTTAAAATTTGAATTCTTACAAATATTTAAAGAAAAGTAACCACAGATCAAATAAAATGAAAACTAGAAAACAATTTATTGACAGATTATTTATTGTTTTTTTTTTTTTACAACTTTAAACAAATTTTTCTGAATTTTGACTTTTCTAAACTTAATATTAAAAAGTTTTTTTGCTAAAATTTCTTTAATATATTATTTTTAAGCTTTTATTTTATTTCACAATAATAATTTATATAATTTTTATTATTTCTGCTCCAGCTATTCATTGGAGAATTATAACAGATGTTACTTGAGTCAGACGATAAAAATTTGATTATTGAATCTGAAAATGAAAGCAATGTTAATGAAAATGATATAGATGCAGATGATACAGAAAATTTTAATACTGAACAAGAAATTTCTGATAACTTAAACAGAAATTTCTTGATACAAACTTCTGCTTTGCATTGGAAATTCATATATAGTTAATTGGGACCTCCTGCCCCTAAGGTTTCCATATGTGGTCTCATCTTTCACCTAACTAACTTCGTTCTTGAGATTAACAAAAGACCGACGGACAACAGTGGGAATTTATAGATCTAGTATTTTTAAGATTATTTTCATCATATTTTACCACAATGCATTGTATGGATCTACATATATTTTATAATACTACAGTTTTTTCCTCTTGTATGACGTTATTTGATATTTATTTTTTATGCAGATGGAATGTTACTCGACACACTAATGTAACATTTTCAACTATACTTTAAGTTAGTTTGTAACATAATACAACCTTCGTTACATGCTGGAACATAAAAGTTGTGTTACTCATTATAATCTAAACTTGGTATTTAGTGTAGCATGATTAATTTATAAATTTTATATTTCTCTACAAAAAAAAAAAATTTTTTACAAATTTTCTGGAAATTAAAACAGATAATTCTTTATTGATTATTATATCCAAGTACATAAATTAATCTATTTAACAAATAGAAAAGTTCAATAATGAATACTAAAGAATTGATTAAAATATTTTTACTACTACTGAACTTTTTATAATGAAAAACATTGACAATGTCCAAAATATGGATTAAAAACTTGTATCACAGATATTATTCCAATGTACCAGGATTCAGAAATCTGTTTGCTTATTCATCACCAGCAATTTATGGGAGAAAGATGACAACAATTTTCATTCAAATGTAATCAAAGTATATTACCAGTACTGTATATTATATTACTAGTTCCTTCATATAAACATCAGTAGCATATGTTTAAAATTCAAGTAAAAAAAAAAAGGTATACTCCTGTATAATTATGTGTAAAAGTGTATAAAATTAAAGAATATATTTGTCATCATAATGTTAATTAAGTATTATCTGTAAAAATATTGATATAGATCTGTCTAGTAGTTCTCCCTAGTAGATTTGGGTTTTATTTCTGATGTCTCAACATACATAATATATTTAAAATATTCTGTATATGTGTATGCATAAACTTTAAACCTCCTTGTTTTTTTTTTCTCTGTAGTTATATCTCAGACTAAACACATTTTGATTGTAAGGATAAAAATTAGATACATAGGAATTAAAACTGCAGATGAGCAAGGTTTTAGTTATTGATCTAACTTGAGCTCAATAATTTAGTGACATGACAAAGGAAATTTTTTTCTTTTCAAATAAATTTTAATTTTTGCATATGGTAAATGTTATATCTATGCTCTAATTATTCTTAACTCTTTTCTAATTTATAAATTTTATAAATTCACATAATGATTATTTTATAGACTAAATTTACATTGAAATTATTCCATTATAAATAAACTGTCATTATTTTACATATAGTACAAGGGTAACTCAAAAAGTAATGTAACAAGAGCTGTCCTGTACAAGTTTTATTTCACAGGCAGATATAGTGATGGATTATTATCTCACTTGTACATATTATTTTTCAACATAGTCACCATGCTTGTCCAAACATTTATTCCAACAATATACCATGGCATCGATGCCAGCAGAGAAGAAATCTGCATCAAATCCCTTCACCATGACAGCTTTCTGAACTTCCATATCAGTTTGGAATCGCCTACCATCCAGATGCTTCTTCAATGGTTCGAAGATATGGAAATCACAGGGTGCCAGGTTGGGGCTATGAGGAGGATGTTCCAGTACCTCCCACTTGAAGTGCTGTAACAATTCAGTTTGCTCAGTTTTCACATCTGTCCTGCCTTTATTGAACTCAGTGCACCAAACCCACACCTGTTTTTGTGAACATTACCACTGTACACTTCAAGTTGATGATGAATTTCTACTGGTGAGTTGCCCCTTCAGACCGAATCACACTGTGCGCTTCCAGGTTTGACCATGCTTCCATGAGCACAGCCATTTTCAAAATGATATTACAAGAGTCTGATGCAACATTTGTATCATCTAACACCTGTGTGATAAAGCTGTGGTCTTCTTCTGCTGCCCTAATGGGAAATTCAAACAAGAGGAGGAATATGACACCTGTGAGAGCTCGTTACCTTACTTTTTGAATCACCTTCGTATAAAACATTTCTGTGATTGTTTGTTGGAAGGGAAGTTCAAGTATAGAAGCAACTAAAGATTTTGTTGGGCAGATATTATTTTAAATTTTGGTATCATTATGGCCTACAGAAGTGATTATAACTTATTTATGAACAAGGTAACATGCTTCTGAATTCTTTAAATTTAAACAAATGATGATAAAACAGGATATTAAAATAAATTATATTCATTATATCTTGCATAATAAAATATCATTTTAATAGTTTATTTTTTATGTTTTAATAAAAAAAAAATATTGTTCATTTTAAAATCCATCTCAATAATGAAGTATTTTTGATTTTTTTTTATACAGATCTACAGTAAAGTTTTTGTGACCTGCTAATTAATGGAGTTGTGATCCACACAGGTCACCAGTCAGACAATTGATTTGAGTTAGAACAGCCAACCTGTTTTGTTTAACAACCCTTTTCCAAAATTAATCTTAGATTTAATTGGCCAATTCTACTTGTGCAAAGTAAGAATAAATTACAAATAGGATGAAAAGAGTAATCATTAGTGTTGTAACGAATAGTATATTCGGCCTCAGGCCGAATACCGAATATTCAGCCAGGAGCGTGGCCGAATAGCCGAATATTCGGCCAAACTATTCGGCTCTATTATCGCACGTACGAAAATTGGCGCGCAAACTGCATTATGGCAAGGACCCCGCTCTCTATTGGCCCGCTGTCACTACGCATCGCCAATCGCGTTAATTCCTGACAGTTGAAGCGGACAGACATGAGCGTCATGGCAGTATGTGATAAGTGATGATATCAAATGTGGATAACAATGAAATGTCCTACACGTGTAAATAACGGAGAAAGAAGAGAGAAGGACCGCGAAGTGAAAATAAATATGAAATTGAGTCGATAACATAATCGAACGAGTCGAAGTAGCTTATTGGCGCGAAATTCGCGGCCGTCAATGCCAAATAATTGTTGTCATAGACTTCAGAAAGCTAAATGCTTCTAATGGAAGTCACAGCGTCCACGGGCGAAAGCCCGGGGCCGTTCGGGCTATCAAGCTGTCTCGAATCTGTGAAATCATAACTGTGACTTATACTGACGTCCTATCTGTCTGGAATCTGTGAAATCATAACTGTGACTTATATCGACGTCCTATCTGTCTCTTTTCTCCGTTATCATCAGGCTGAGTCACGTAATTGTAAAATGGGAACTCTACGACGGAAAAGTGACGAATCGAAAGTATCGTGAGCGCGTATTGTGATGTATGCACAGGCATACATGGATTAGAGCGACAGAGGAAAGAGAAAGGGAAAAGCAAAGACGAGCGCTTAAAAAGAAGGATAGGCAGGGTCAGACCCTCACATGTGCTGAGATGAGCTGATCTTTGTATCAGACATCTGAGATGAGCTGATCTTTGTAATTATAAATTGTGAATACATGTGACTAATATTATATTCTTTTTTATTTTGTGCATGTTACAAGTTCTAAATAAATATAAACAAACAACACTAACTCTATAACATTAACTCTAAATACCAAAATGATTAATTTACTGTGTTTTTGTTGTTTATAACTCCTGTTTTTAGGTATTCGGTATTCGGCCGAATAGTGAAAAATAGGCCTAATATCGAATAGTAACCGAATATTCGTTACATCACTAGTAATCATATATAAATTAGTTAATAACTTTTTACTAAACGTAAATCAAGATTCAAAATGGTGTATATTAATGAAATTTATTTGTTGTTACATATTTTTATTATACATTTAAATATAATAAAAAAAAATCCCATCTATAGTATAAACAGTTGCTACTTTATTGGAACACAAAAATTTAAAAAATTAGAAGGTATAGCAGTAAACAATGAGGTTGGGAGGAGTTTGGAAGATTAGTTCTCAGAATAGTGAAGAAAATGGACAAGAGAGTCCAAGATAAGTAGAAAAAAGAAAATAATAGTAAGTTAATACTGAGTAGATTGCATTGAGAAATGAGATGAAAGATTTTAAATCTCCATTGAAAATATCATGATAGTATATGCGAGATACAATGAACAATTATTTATTGTGACATCGTCACAATGCCAGGCTGCAATTTGTAATCCTATTTTTTTAAAATATATTTAATTAAAATATATGCTCTCCATCTCAAATTAGTAGTGTCTTGCTCCAGTACGTCATACTTTTCCTGTCGGCAGCAGTGTCATGCTGTCATCTATCTAACTGCTTATAAGAGGAGAGTTTTTTAATTCAAATAATGTGACTTCTGGTTTGCATTGGAAGTTCATATACAGTTAATTGGCGCCTCCTGCCCCTAAGCTTTCCATATCTGGTCTCGGATTTCATGTCTAATGCCGTTGTCGAGATTAAGGAAAGACCTATAACAGTGGGAATTTATAAGTGTACAGGTTTTCGAATTGCAGTCCAATGATGATTTGGTAACTTAGGAAAGGAAGAAAGTGAAAGACAAAGCATAGTGCCATTGAAGAAGGTAATAGGAAAAGTACTATGCTGGGGTCACATGATGAAATTTAAGCATGAGATTAAATAAATGAATGATATAGCAAGGAAGACAGTCCATGGAAAATTTGAGGTTTCTAGTGACAGATCCAAGCAGGCTAATGCTTTATCTCTTCAGCTAATCCTGCCATATGATCATCATCCGATTGGTCAATAGATTTATCTATTAATCACTCTGAAGATTGGTATATTATTTCTGCGCTTAGTTCTGTCCAAATTCGAATCCGGATACCTTACGGCCATGTTCACAACTAAGAATCAAGAGTTACAGATTAATTTCATTTTATGCATTTGTAAACATGAGCATTTGGTGGGCTATCGATATACGAGCTTTATTTCATGTTTGGGATGACTCCTATCTGTTTGAAATATATAAGAAACTGTTCATTGAAATATGCTGCTTTTGTTTTACTACTAATGATGATCACATCTGTAAGCTTATTTGTATTTACATCTAACCTAATCTAATACATTGACCCTGCAATAAATTCGTGAAAAAAATTAAGCCCACAATACTTTTCTTTATATCGAAAATGAAACAGTAGTGAAAGATTGGAAGGACACTAACAAACAATGATCGATACAATGAAAAAACAAATATTTTTAAATACGAAAAACAAGATGGACGTTATTCCGGACTCTATACCCTTTATTTGCTAACAAACTTTCCCTGCACAATATGGCGAAACACCGAGGCGTGACCTTGGTTACTAAGTGTCCACGAGAATGTTTCCTCCAGTTATTTATAGCTCCGTGCGACCATCTCCGCGAAAAAACTCCTGGGTATTTTCGACCCGTCCGGATCGATCCAGGGTCCCTCAGAGCGATAGGCTACCACCCTAATCGCTTGGCCATTCGGCCGTCATCAAGAATTAGTTTAATAAAGAAAAATTGGAACATCTAAAAATAGTCATTTTTAATATTGATTCTCAATTATAGGAATCGAAGTTGAAATTCGTTATGTAGTCAGAAATTAGATATGTTCATGTGTTAACTTCATGTTACATTTTAGTTATAACTTTATAAAATACTGTATAATAATAAAATTAAATATTGAATTATTCCGAAACAGTGTATTCCGAANTAAAAATCTTTAAAATCTTCAGTAATGTAATATAAGATCTTTCAAATTTTAAAATGTCTTTTGAAACATTTTACATTATATACAAGCATTAAATTTTAAATTCCTTCAAGAACATCTCACTAATCTCATATTCGTTTCTAAAGTTGTGGAGCTGAAGCTAAGCCATACATAAAGCATGAAAATATTTCTGAATTTGGTTGCCTTAAAAAAGCTCTTTATTGCATTTATTTATACAGGGCACCAAGTTTCAGGAAGTTTAAGATAAATAGTAATAAAATTAAATATTGAATGATTTCTTATAATTAATACATTTTTGGTTGCCTTAAAAAAGCTCTTTATTGCATTTATTTATACAGGGCACCAAGTTTCAGGAAGTTTAAGATAAATAATAATAAAATTAAATATTGAATTATTCCGAAACAGTGTATTCCGAAACTTCACAACTGGGCGCATAGGTAGACACGGGACATCTTTAACATCGCTCTTTATTCGGGATTATCATATACACCGATATACGCCTCTCTTCCGTTATTAAATATATTCAAAAATCTCCAAGATTTGGTCAAGCCCACAATGGGGAGGCCGATGATGAGTGCCTGAAATAATTTTTAAAATATATTTTATTTAGTTTGTTTTTGATGAAATTATTCGACAAATTAAGCTTGATGATCATGAAAATTAAGCATGATGATCATGGGTTCTCCAGGCTTATGAAGAGTAGTCGAATGATGAGGAACTTGACCGTACTGTACAATCGGGATTTACCATTTCATAAAATTTCTACGGATTATAAATTCGGTTCCTTAAAAGATACTAATATTTGACAAGTCGACCTGATGACTGCGATTGCTTGCCCCTCTGAGAAAAGTGGAGACTCTTATTGCCTAGATTTTCAAAACTACTGACAGTTTACGAGACGTCGAGGATGAAGTGGCTGTCTTTAGGGATTCTGCGTTGCATGGCGGCTACTCGTCGTTTTAAGATCTTGCGAATGTCTACGTGGATATTCGCGTGTATTTCGTTCTCTGCCCCTCAACTTCCGTTTGGCTCTGTATGTGAGGTTTGCCGATAGGTGGAAAGTGTCGCGACAATCGAGCGGTCAGCACTATCGTGTGGGCGCGGCGGAACTCAGAGACAGGTTTTCCCATTTTTACCCGTTTAATAACATCAGAATAGTTTCTTACAAAACTTTGAAACGTCGGGATCCCGGTTGCAACAATTATATAATAGTCCAACAACGTAATGTCCTTCGGTCTCAGGCTTCCGATCCTGGGCGTCCTCATATGGGTTGATGGTCACTCGTTGACCCTGGTGAGCACTTCTGGATTTCCTTCGCCGGCCGTCGTCCTTGTATGTTGATTGCTATCCGAGGTACTGTACATACGTGGAATCTTTTCTTAACTTCCTAATGCTGCTCACACGACCAAAGTGGGGAGCCACTACTAGACATCCAAGGACCAAGAACGTCACATCCTTTTTTCGCGCGAGTTTTATAAGTTTCCTTTGGGTCCCAGACCGAACATTCCGATAGTCGATGTCGACTTGCCCCCGCTCTCCAATTGGCCCCCCTCGTTACGAATTGTAACGAGATTGGAACCCAGATTGTGGGATGAGTCAACACCTACTGACAATTCGATTCCTATCGAAGATGTTCGATCTAAGCACTCAAATTCATCTATTGTTTTAATCTGAGTAGTTCGATTTTCTTAGAAATTTCTACAGACATGTCCTTATATGGACATAAAATATTCATTTTTCGTTTGATGGTTTATTTTTACAACATTATAGTACAGGTTTTCGAATTGCAGTCCAATGATGATTTGGTAACTTAGGAAAGGAAGAAAGTGAAAGACAAAGCATAGTGCCATTGAAGAAGGTAATAGGAAAAGTACTATGCTGGGGTCACATGATGAAATTTAAGCATGAGATTAAATAAATGAATGATATAGCAAGGAAGACAGTCCATGGAAAATTTGAGGTTTCTAGTGACAGATCCAAGCAGGCTAATGCTTTATCTCTTCAGCTAATCCTGCCATATGATCATCATCCGATTGGTCAATAGATTTATCTATTAATCACTCTGAAGATTGGTATATTATTTCTGCGCTTAGTTCTGTCCAAATTCGAATCCGGATACCTTACGGCCATGTTCACAACTAAGAATCAAGAGTTACAGATTAATTTCATTTTATGCATTTGTAAACATGAGCATTTGGTGGGCTATCGATATACGAGCTTTATTTCATGTTTGGGATGACTCCTATCTGTTTGAAATATATAAGAAACTGTTCATTGAAATATGCTGCTTTTGTTTTGCTACTAATGATGATCACATCTGTAAGCTTATTTGTATTTACATCTAACCTAATCTAATACATTGACCCTGCAATAAATTCGTGAAAAAAATTAAGCCCACAATACTTTTCTTTATATCGAAAATGAAACAGTAGTGAAAGATTGGAAGGACACTAACAAACAATGATCGATACAATGAAAAAACAAATATTTTTAAATACGAAAAACAAGATGGACGTTATTCCGGACTCTATACCCTTTATTTGCTAACAAACTTTCCCTGCACAATATGGCGAAACACCGAGGCGTGACCTTGGTTACTAAGTGTCCACGAGAATGTTTCCTCCAGTTATTTATAGCTCCGTGCGACCATCTCCGCGAAAAAACTCCTGGGTATTTTCGACCCGTCCGGATCGATCCAGGGTCCCTCAGAGCGATAGGCTACCACCCTAATCGCTTGGCCATTCGGCCGTCATCAAGAATTAGTTTAATAAAGAAAAATTGGAACATCTAAAAATAGTCATTTTTAATATTGATTCTCAATTATAGGAATCGAAGTTGAAATTCGTTATGTAGTCAGAAATTAGATATGTTCATGTGTTAACTTCATGTTACATTTTAGTTATAACTTTATAAAATACTGTATAATAATAAAATTAAATATTGAATTATTCCGAAACAGTGTATTCCGAAACTTCACAACTGGGCGCATAGGTAGACACGGGACATCTTTAACATCGCTCTTTATTCGGGATTATCATATACACCGATATACGCCTCTCTTCCGTTATTAAATATATTCAAAAATCTCCAAGATTTGGTCAAGCCCACAATGGGGAGGCCGATGATGAGTGCCTGAAATAATTTTTAAAATATATTTTATTTAGTTTGTTTTTGATGAAATTATTCGACAAATTAAGCTTGATGATCATGAAAATTAAGCATGATGATCATGGGTTCTCCAGGCTTATGAAGAGTAGTCGAATGATGAGGAACTTGACCGTACTGTACAATCGGGATTTACCATTTCATAAAATTTCTACGGATTATAAATTCGGTTCCTTAAAAGATACTAATATTTGACAAGTCGACCTGATGACTGCGATTGCTTGCCCCTCTGAGAAAAGTGGAGACTCTTATTGCCTAGATTTTCAAAACTACTGACAGTTTACGAGACGTCGAGGATGAAGTGGCTGTCTTTAGGGATTCTGCGTTGCATGGCGGCTACTCGTCGTTTTAAGATCTTGCGAATGTCTACGTGGATATTCGCGTGTATTTCGTTCTCTGCCCCTCAACTTCCGTTTGGCTCTGTATGTGAGGTTTGCCGATAGGTGGAAAGTGTCGCGACAATCGAGCGGTCAGCACTATCGTGTGGGCGCGGAGGAACTCAGAGACAGGTTTTCCCATTTTTACCCGTTTAATAACATCAGAATAGTTTCTTACAAAACTTTGAAACGTCGGGATCCCGGTTGCAACAATTATATAATAGTCCAACAACGTAATGTCCTTCGGTCTCAGGCTTCCGATCCTGGGCGTCCTCATATGGGTTGATGGTCACTCGTTGACCCTGGTGAGCACTTCTGGATTTCCTTCGCCGGCCGTCGTCCTTGTATGTTGATTGCTATCCGAGGTACTGTACATACGTGGAATCTTTTCTTAACTTCCTAATGCTGCTCACACGACCAAAGTGGGGAGCCACTACTAGACATCCAAGGACCAAGAACGTCACATCCTTTTTTCGCGCGAGTTTTATAAGTTTCCTTTGGGTCCCAGACCGAACATTCCGATAGTCGATGTCGACTTGCCCCCGCTCTCCAATTGGCCCCCCTCGTTACGAATTGTAACGAGATTGGAACCCAGATTGTGGGATGAGTCAACACCTACTGACAATTCGATTCCTATCGAAGATGTTCGATCTAAGCACTCAAATTCATCTATTGTTTTAATCTGAGTAGTTCGATTTTCTTAGAAATTTCTACAGACATGTCCTTATATGGACATAAAATATTCATTTTTCGTTTGATGGTTTATTTTTACAACATTATAATAATTATTATTTTCTTCTATACAAATATTAGAAATTTTTTTTTGCACAAATTCTAGGCTCACTTCCGAAGCCTCGCGTGTACACTGGGTCATTCAGATTTTAGCGTTAGAAAGCATCTCCATATACAATTTACAATATTTAGCGAATAGAACAGCTGGACAAGCAAGCCAAAATATAGCCTGTTTCATTTTAAATGGATTTATGTCATTGGTTTGCTAATTAAAACCTTTTTACTTGGCAATGAGTTCAAGTAGATAGGCGATCTGATGAGGGGCAAGAATGTCTCCCGGAAGGTCATTTATGGGAAACTGGCCTCTATTTTAGATGTTACAAGCGTGAAGAAAATCCAGAGAAATTCACGTGGACGGCTCGTTGGCCAGGCGCGAATCCACGATCAACTACCGGTGTACACTGGTTTTATCCACCCCATTGATGAATGAGTGAAAGTTAGTGAACAACGTTCTGATTCTGTTTGTGATAAACTATAATATTCGTATTGAATTCGAGTCCGGATTCCCATGTTTTAGTGTGCAGCTATCTGACTGACATTAATGCATAATGCACATGTAATAAAGACAATCAAATGAAGTATATCTATTTATCGCTAGAAATGTATGGTAGGTCTATTCGTAAAAATTACAAAATGGCTTGTTTCTGTCACTTTTTACAATTTAACTTCAATATGAGACAAAACCATATATATTAATCCAAAATGATTGTGACCGTCCGTATTCGAGCTTTCGGTTATCCGAGGTGGCATCTATCAACATTATCTCGGATAACCGGGGTTCTATTATATATGCAATTATTTATTAGGAAATCAATGCTGTGTGTAAAGCGAATGATATTCATTTAATAAAAACTTATTCATCTTTAGCACAAAATTTATTTTACTAACAAAATTGTGTATTGTTTATTTTGATGAATCGATTTCAAAAGCAGATGCACAAAAATACCCGGTGGTTATAATTAAAGTTGTCCTACTCAGACTTGTCTACAGCCCATTCTCGTGGACGTATTTTGATGAAACTTGGTATATATGTTATACGGACCGTGGGGAAAAGGAAAATGCAAAAAAAATATTTAGTTCGAATTTTTACCACTGGGCGAAAAAATGGCGCATAAAGAACAAGAAACACAAAATGGAAACACGCAAAATGTTTTTATTCACAATATTTGTTCAATGTGCAATCCATTTGCATCAGTCACGTGTTCAAAACGTCTTGCAGCATTGTAAGGCATTTTGAACACGTAATTGGTGCAAATGGACTGCATATTGAACAAATATTGTGAATAAAAACATTTTGCGTGTTTCCATTTTGTGTTTCTTGTTCTTTATGCGCCATTTTTTCGCCCAGTGATAAAAATTCGAACTAAATATTTTTTTTTCATTTTCCTTTTTCCCATGGTCTATATAACATATATACCAAGTTTCATCAAAATACGTCCACGAGAACTGGCTGTAGACAAGTCTGAGTAGGGCAACTTTAACTATAACCACCCATTGGCCTCTTTGTGCTCTCTGAGCGGTAAGGGGCCTAAAACCACAAATAAAAAAATAAAAAAAACTATAACTAGCCTGTACTTGCTAGCGGCAGATGGCCGAGCGGTCAAGGTGGCAGCCCACCGCTCTGGGGGACCCGAGTTCGAATCGGAACGAGTCGAAAAATCCCCAGGAATTTTTCGGGGGGCGGTCCTTTCGGATATGTCGGGCCCCGTCCCTCACCACCCGGCAGCCCCATTGTGGGCCTGGCCGAACCCATAACGGGCTTGCAAAAAGAGACACTCTTAGTGCCCACAGGGCGGAAAGAGTTTAAAAAAAAAACCCCTATATTTCAGTAAATTGCATGAATCTTAGATATGTGATCGAGCTTAAAATACGAGTACAGTATATATTCTTATTCGTGTATTATCTTTTTTTCGTGAAATTAGAATTATATTATGCGCAAATATAGTCATATATAATTCTATATTGCATATAATTCAAGAAATACTCTAAAATTCGAGTTATTTTAAAGAAATGTCTTTCAGGAGTAGTTCGAATCATTTTCATTGTTCGTTTCTCATTCACGCTGATCGACCTCATTGCTAATGTAATGAGAAAAATTCAGGTCAACCGTACTAAAATGAAACGAAGCTAAATAGTTTTTCAACTGAAAAATTTGCAATATAGTATTAGAATATTTATAAACTAAAATATAATACCTATATGAAAATCTTAATATGTAATTGAGAATATGAATAATAATCTTTCTATAAAGTTCAAAATTTTTTTTAAAAATTCCATACTACTACAATACGTTTTTATTTTGAGTGAACGTACAGCAAATTGTTTTAATTTTTTACTCATTAAAAAATGTATTACTGTTATTTGTATTTTAAATATCGCATAAAATAAGAGCAAGTAAATCGTTACTCACTCAATTTTTTTTTTTTTTTTTTACAAAAATTATTTTGTAATAAAATTTGTACAAGTTTTCCAGAAATAACGGTCTATAAAATGGCACATTTAAATTTTTTTTTTTTTTTTAAATTAAAAATCTCAAACTGAAAATAGTGGAATTAGTGCATTAAGAGATAAATATTTAAATTTACTTTTTTAATATTTAATTCTTTTAAACGTAAAGGCACTACTAAGAGGTATTTTTTCCGTACATATCGTGGGTTGGATTAAGCTCACGATGGAGTAGATAGAGAAGAACAAAGCCGACATAGCACATCAATCCATTCATGCCAATTCAGAATTGAACCTGTGTTCCCAATTCAAATTCAGTCTATTATAAAACCTTTTTACTTATCCCCCAATAATGACAGAGCTAAGTTATATCAGAAAAGTAGGGTTTTCCGAGGAGATAAACGTAAAAATGCCAAGTTAATTTCATCAGTCGAATTTGATTTTTTTGTGTGTATTTAAAAAAAAATTCAAAACAATTGATTTTTTTCGCCATATTTTAAAGAATATATTAGTGTTTTATTTACTTACTACTCATCTACATCGAAGTACAGGAAATTAACCTGACATATAGCCTAAAATGACACGTTTAAAGCAAATCCGAATGATAAATCTTCCATATTTTCTATCAAATCTATCTAAAACAATTATTTACGAGTAAAATAACTAAAAAGCAGAGTAGTGAGGACAATCAAAGTATGTAGCTGGACAGAAAATATATGCTCTGTTCTGTATTGAATATGCCTATTGTCCTAATATATTTTTGATTTATTATCTGTATTTTTTTTTCTTTACTAAAAGCTTTCTTTCACTTCAATACAAGACTAATACAATTGAGCCAAAAGGAATTTAATCCAAATAATTCAAAGAGAATGCATCTATTATCTCTCTGATAATAAACTGAAAATAAAATAAGACACGTAATCAAGTAATAATTCTACATACTGTATTTATTAAAACTGTTTGAAATAATGATGAACTGACTAGTCACGAAAGATTTAACGATTTATCAATCAACTATTAACTTTAATATATTGTCTAAAAAATGACAAAGTATAAAAAATGATGGTAATAATATTTTCATGCAGGAAAAATTCGAATAGATACGCTACTCATTGACCTAATAATAGAATTCAGATTATGTAACTATATTTAGATCCTCGTACTATATTCGTCTTCACACTAGAATATACAGACAATCAAAATTTGAAGGTCACCGATGATATATCTAAGGAATTTTCATTATAAAACACAAGAATTTTTAAGCTTATTGTTACTTTATAACTGTAATAAATTTAAAGTTGAGCGAGGAAGAAATAATTCGGAAAAAAATTATATATATATATATATATATAAACGACCAGTAGATACGTGTATACATCTTATTATTAATCGCTCCATTCACGAACTGCGTATTGTACAGTCGGAACACGCTTATAATATATTAAATAAATTCTTAAAATAGATACTAATTGTCCACTTTTATTTCATAAAGCATTTCCTGTTCGCAAATAAAATATGTTTGTAAGAAGTAATGCCGAATTAATATATGATACGAAATAAAACAGGTTAAAATTTCGCAAAAACTATTACGTAATTTTTAACGTTAGGTTTTTTTTCCCCCGAAGAAATTGCAAACCATTTTAGTTATTTACGATTTGTAACTCCGCCGTAATAAAATAATAAATTTAGAAACAATTTTTTTATTATTAATTTTGTATTCGAGTGGATGAATATAAATATCGGTGTTTATTAATTTTGCCGAAAATAGATATCAATATTTGATCGCGTATAAAAATAGAATGAAATAATGGCCGAAAGTTTTCATCTCTGAAACGTCAACGTCGAACGTCGAGCGCCGACGTTCGACGTTCGACGTTGACGTTTCACAGATAAAAACTTCGGCCGCAACCTCGTTATTATAAGGAAAATTGTGCGCGTGCATTTTTGAAATTTTCAGGAAAAACATTTTAAGTAATTAAAAATAATAATCGCTACATAAATTACATTACGTAAATTTTCACAACGCGCTCGTATTATTACATTTAAAATAATACAATTTTAATTATACCGAAAAAAAAAAAAAAAGCATTTCCTCGCTTTCTTAAAATAACAGGACCGGTTAAACGAGTTGTCTAGGAAATAAAATGTATTTTCCTCTTTCATTTGAGAGACCGAAGAGTGGAAGAACGATACGAATTGAATTATAAATATATATATATAATTTTACAATCGAAAATCTCGTACCGATCGATTATAAAAACGAATATTGTAGAATCCATACAAGGACCGCAGTTAACAAACAGTCATGTTTGGGTGATGACACGAACCCGTGTGGTGGATGGATTGAATTAATACCGATCGGTTTATAATAAACTAAACATTGCACAATGTTTAAATTTGGAAGTAAAAAGGACGTTAATATCGAATATAAATGCACTGTCAGATTATTGGATGATAACGAAGTGTTACAGTGTGAGTTTCAGGTGAGTCTTGTTTTTAATCCATTTCAAAGATGCTACATTATACATTTTCCACTTCTGATCCTCCTCCTCCCCCTCTTCCTCTCTTTCTGCATTATCTATGATGATAAATACTAAATCTTTTTATATAACACACAATAATAATTATCAAAAACAATTAAAAATTGAAGTATTTTTTTTTATTCAGTGACAATTTTCATAAAAATAAATGATTTCCTTTCATTTTATTCCATTAACAGAATGATTTCTTAATGTTATATAATATATAACATTATCATTTAAATTCTCTATGTTGTTATTAAGTAAAAGAATAGGGATTTTATATAACATTTAAGAAATTAGCATAAATGATGTAAATATCAGTGGTATCGATATCTAACGTGTGTGTATAATGTCCCAGGTATTTAAAATTTAATGCGATTTGTGAATTCGGTGTTTATTTAACTGTTGTTCTACGAAGATTTTTTTTTTTTATTACGAAATTAAATATTGTTAATTAAGATTGATTCGTTTGCGGTATTGTATTCAAAAATGTTAATTAAAAGATGAATGGAGATGCCGTTTAAATTGCTTGTTTAATTATATATAAGTATTGATTGATGTCATTCAAATTGAAATATTCGTTTGTAACGATGCCGATTAAAATGTGCTCGACTAAGAAAATAATGAAATATTAGACGAGTCGGGAAATTAGGCGATAAACTATAAACTAGGATGATCGGATGCCACCGTTCTTAATATTTGATCGTAGAATTGATCTTTGAATTGAATAATCTTATTAATATGTCAATATAATAATATAAATTTATACGTCAATAAATAAATGAATTTTTTAAAAAATAACTGTAGTTTTTGATCAATTTTGAATCCCATTTTTGTTGATTTTGAAAGGTGTTCCCAGTTTGATTGTAAGTGATACAGCTCACTTACTTTACTTATATAAATTAGCTTAAAAATATTAATTTAGTAAAGTCTTGGGCTGAATATCTAAAAAAGATTGTGTTATTCATTAAGAAAATATACAAAATATGCATAAACGATATTAGTCTTCACTACTTTTATTAACCACCTTATCAGCAATTTTGCAGACCAAATAAGCTGTTACGTTCAAGGTAGCATACTATCACCAAAGTAATAGAGAGGACTAATCACTCACCATGTCAAATTTAAACGACTTAAAGCTTGTTTTGAATCAAAACCAATCTGACAGAGAACAATATACATAAAATTAAATGCTAAACTAAGAAGAATTTCGATAGTTCAGTGTTACATACATATAGTATAACTAAAAAGTAGAAAATAAAAAATATATAAAAAAGCATTTTAAAAGTAATGCTTTTTATTCAGATAAATGTACTAAACAGTAAAAAATAAATTTTCTTCAGCTTTCACAATATTTTTGGTATTATGGAACCAAAAATAAAAGCATGGGACTCTTCTGTTTAGAAATATTCTATGACCAAAAATACTGTGAAAGCTGAAGAAAATTTTTTTTTAACTTTTTANTAACTATTTTAACACTTTAGAGTGATTTTTACAGAAATAAATTATAAAAACAAAATTTGTTTTGTCATACTAAAATTATAAGAAATTAATTTTTAAAAAATGTGCACCATCATTTATATATATATATTGCTTTTAATAGAAATCTTGACGGGATTTTTGTTACAATAAAAATAAAAGTTTGATTCCAGAAGTAACACACAAAGATCTGTTGAGATGTAATATTTTTTTGTTTTGAAACTTTTCATAATGAAAAACTATTTCAAATGAAGATTGTATTAACATTAAGATATATATATATATATAACATATATATATATATACATATGTCATTTTATGCATACTATTAAATTTATATAGTGATATCTCAGTCTTCGTCAATAATTTATTCGAAAACAATTCACGAAATCCGAAACTGACGAAAACCGAGGCAATTATTTCCATATGAATCAATGGTGAATCCAATTAATTCGTTTTGAACATTCCAAAACACGTATCAAAAACACAGAGAATAAATATAGTGTTTATAACTAAAAACAATAAGAAATTAATATAAAATGAATATAAAAGACTAATGTAAAGAATAAATGAACATTTAACATGACATTCAAAGGGCTGTTGGCTATGGAATTTTTTTTTGGTTCCTTGATGGAGCTAAAAGGAAAGGAAAGCAATGGAATTATTTAGCTACATATGCAGGGTAATGCCCACACAATGAGAAACAATGCCACACAGCAGGAAAATGCATGGGTCACCCTTTGTTTTTGCTAAATTAGCAACATGGTCATGTGGGCATGCCAACAAAATCTGAGGCAACCAACAAAAACTGAGACAAATTTTTCGCAGAAAAAATTGACGATAACCGAAGTCAACAAAAACCAAGGTATTACTATAATTTACTTTGTAACATATCATACAAATTATTCAAGTATAATATAAACAGAAAATTAGCTTATGGTTAAAATGCATGACATATTTAAAACTGAACATTAAATAATTTTATGTAAAGTAAACAGCTACTATTTTGCTGAATTAGTCAATAACAATATAAAATTTGAAATAATTAAATTTTAAAAAAATAAATATCTTGAAAAAATAATTTGATATGATTATACTAAACCAGTGATGATTAACATTTTTGGGCCACAAATGAACTTTATTGATGTCCAGTGGGCCATTGCTGAATACTAATATTGATAGCCTCCAATACACTAGGTACTGAAATAATATGTACTAATGATATACAAACTAATAATATATAATTTATTCACATTTTTTCACTGCTCAAGTTTAGTTTGAATGATCTTCAAGAATGTCAGCTGAAATGGGTTGCGTAATGTCATGAGGCAGAAAACGAGAAAATAAAATTATGTTGACAAAGTCTGCAACTACAAATTACAACTCAAGGACCACATGTTGCTCATAACTGTTTTAAGCTTTTTAATAGCTTGAGCATATTTCTATAATTATAATTTATTATACTGCTAATTCTTAATGCAAAATTATAACCCCATTTTAAAATGCTTCTATTTAACTTGCTTTGTATCATATCTTCAAGTCTTGAACTCAAATTTCATCCATTTATAATTAAGACAGAAGGCTGAGCCTTAGGACATACCTAAGTCCGATGACAATGCATTGTAATGATGTTTTAGCAATGTCTCCATTCCCACAACTCTCCGTATTCCAAAACTCAATAAACATAGCCAAATGCAGATAATCATTGTGTGTGTATGCACTTAGTGATGTATATGGTGGGTTTGCACTCATATTATTCTCCACTCCAACCTCAGAAAACATAACCAATAAAAATCTTTTTAAAAAANATAACCGAAGTCAACAAAAACCAAGGTATTACTATAATTTACTTTGTAACATATCATACAAATTATTCAAGTATAATATAAACAGAAAATTAGCTTATGGTTAAAATGCATGACATATTTAAAACTGAACATTAAATAATTTTATGTAAAGTAAACAGCTACTATTTTGCTGAATTAGTCAATAACAATATAAAATTTGAAATAATTAAATTTTAAAAAAATAAATATCTTGAAAAAATAATTTGATATGATTATACTAAACCAGTGATGATCAACATTTTTGGGCCACAAATGAACTTTATTGATGTCCAGTGGGCCACTGCTGAATACTAATATTGATAGCCTCCAATACACTAGGTACTGAAATAATATGTACTAATGATATACAAACTAATAATATATAATTTATTCACATTTTTTCACTGCTCAAGTTTAGTTTGAATGATCTTCAAGAATGTCAGCTGAAATGGGTTGCGTAATGTCATGAGGCAGAAAACGAGAAAATAAAATTATGTTGACAAAGTCTGCAACTACAAATTACAACTCAAGGACCACATGTTGCTCATAACTGTTTTAAGCTTTTTAATAGCTTGAGCATATTTCTATAATTATAATTTATTATACTGCTAATTCTTAATGCAAAATTATAACCCCATTTTAAAATGCTTCTATTTAACTTGCTTTGTATCATATCTTCAAGTCTTGAACTCAAATTTCATCCATTTATAATTAAGACAGAAGGCTGAGCCTTAGGACATACCTAAGTCCGATGACAATGCATTGTAATGATGTTTTAGCAATGTCTCCATTCCCACAACTCTCCGTATTCCAAAACTCAATAAACATAGCCAAATGCAGATAATCATTGTGTGTGTATGCACTTAGTGATGTATATGGTGGGTTTGCACTCATATTATTCTCCACTCCAACCTCAGAAAACATAACCAATAAAAATGTTTTTAAAAAACTTTTTAATACATTAAAATTATTAATTGAACACAGTTTAATGTAAATTACTTTATAATGAAATCTGAAATTTTAAAATCTTTTCTATATTGAATAAATATGGTATTTGACTGTGTCTGTTTTTAATAATTAATTTTATTATTTTGAAATTTTAAGCTATGTAAAGAAATTAGATTGGAAGATTTTTCTTATTTGGTTTAATAAACATAGTGCAAGAGGTTACTAAATATTACAAAATACATCAATGTGGAAAAAAGTGTAATATTTTGTAAAAAATATATTTAAATATTTCACTTAGTTTAATAATAATAATAGTAAATCAGCAAAATATTTTTTATTTTTATTTATTTTTTTGCAAATAAATAAAGCAAATATTTTGATATTTTAGATTTATTTTACAAATTCAAATTTCATCTTCAAATCGTATGAATTTAAATATTTTGCCATAATTTTTTAAATTGAATAACTTTTAGAATAAGAACAATAATAAATTCTTATGCTGTTTTTGCAATCTCTTTCTCATTTAGAATGCAGATAATTTTGAATAGTGAATATTGTCAGATTTTCTTTATTCATTATTATTGATAAAGTTGACTTTCATTTTTATTGTTGATACAATGGAATCTGGTTAACTTGAATCTGTCGGGGTAAAAAAATTTGGACTTCAAGTTAAAAGTTTCAAGGAATTCGAGTTAACAAATTTGATTTAACATTATGCTAGATGATTAGAGAAAGTTAGATTAGAGAAAGTGATGATTAGAGAAAGAGAGAAAAGAGAGAAAGTTATCCAGGTTTGAATTTACCAGGTTGCACTGTATTCCTCTATCGCTAATAATAAATTATTTAAAAATGCTGAACTATATCAATAAATTTTTTGCAAATAGTTAATATAATTATAAACTAATATGAATTTACTATACTTTTTTCATAAATAATCCGCCCGAAAACAATCGGTGAAATCCGAAACCGACGAAAACCGAGACAAATTTTTCGCAGAAAAAGGTGACGAAAACTGAAATTGACGATAACCGAAGTCAACAAAAACCAAGGTATTACTATATANATTAGAAATGCAAATGTTGACATTTGTCAAATTGTTGATTGCATATTTGTTGACTATACTCTTCAAACTAAAATCTAATCTCATATTTATTTATTTATTATTTCTTTTTAAGATTTGGTTTAGGTTTTTGATTATTTTGAACCTATTTAAATTTTTTTAAATGAATTTAATAATTATTTTAAAGAGTAAGTTCTAAATCTAAAAGATGTATGTAAATTATCGCAAACATTTTTTATTAATTTATTGTATAAAATTATTATTATTAATGTTATCTATTTAAAAAATGATAACAAAGTTATTAGAAATGAACTGAAAAATTATTTTACTCATACAGGTAAAATTGTAAATAAATATGCAAATAAAAAAAATAGAAAGGAATACAATTTGGTTAATTTCTTTCTATTTAATTAAGATAATTTATAAATAATAATAATTGAATTTCAAGATATACTCCTAACAATATAATAAATAATTAACTGCTAATTATACTTACAAAAATTTTATTTAAAAACAGTTGCAATCTAATTTTAAACTTTTTTTAAAAAGAAAAGTATGCTTGATAGAAATATGAAATTTTGTTAGATATTATCTGATTATTATAAAGATTGGGCAAATTTGAGTTTGACAGATTCAAAAATAGCATGTTAATGCTGTTTAGTATTTGAATAAAATTATCTACGTTATAATGAGGATGATACAAATATATTAAGTTTAAAAGAAAACATTTTTCTCTGTATTTAATCATTAAATATATCATATAGAATTAATACAGTTAAAAGTAGGAGATTTAATTAAAAATTTGAGCGAATGCTATGACAATGTCGTTTAGACCTGAGATTTATAGAAAACTTACAGAATTGCTAATGTATTGGAAGTAATTTAAAAATTAAATGTTAATGAGTCTTGCATATTATATTATAAAGAGGTCAAAGACTTTTAGCATTTATGATGATAAATAATTTTTAGATTAAACAATGCTTTTAAATATAATTATACATCTATAATGAATGATGATGATTTGAACATTTTAAAATTTTTCAGCTAATTTATTATAATTACATAATTCATAATATGAAGATTAAATTTAAAGTTTTTCCTGTTAAAAAAAAGAATGTAACTTTTCCTTGTTAAAAAATTCAAAAAAAAATTTAAAACATTTTTTCAAACTTTTAATCAGTATTTGGTAAATTAAATTATTATTCACAATTAAATATTTTAAAAAATTTGCTTATTCTTTGAGAAACTAGAATACATTGGTTTTAGTCATTTCTTTCTAAATTAAACATGAGATTTTATACCTAAAGAATTTTTTTTTCAGCATAACTACTAAATAGCTATTTTCAAAGGTAACAGATAGACAGGATGTCTACATTTCACAAGATATATAGAATGAATATCACAAGATTTTTTTTGCATGAAATATACAGTTCAAAAAATTTTACTCCATTACTGGCAACAATGCTCTTGACAAACATTATTTGTTAAGGGCATTGCTTCAACAAAGTCTGAGGCTATTTATCTGCCATGCTAGCCTGGAATTGCAGATGCTTTACTCAACAATGAATTAGATATTGAAGCTTAATGTTTACAAACTGTAAATTATATAGGACAATAGCAAGATTGAGGCCAAAGTTTTAAACGCAAAAATGTGCACCATTTTCCTGTAAGCCTAGAAGTTTGACAATGGTGTTTGGATAGTCAGTGGAATCATGCTTGACATTCCAAACACCATTGTCAAACTTCTAGGCTTACGGGAAAGCGGCATTGAACGTCCGACGTACACATTTTCGCATTTAAAATTTCAGCCTCAATCTCGCTAATGATTCTCAAACTTTCCTCAGTCACTACCTGTTTGGTCCATAAACTTACACCTAACCTGTCAATAAACTGTCATAAACTGTCAATCCATTTTCCCTTGTGTGAGAAACATTTGGTAATATTCTTAGAAAAATTTTTCTACAAACCTCATATTGTGTCCTTACTATACATTGTTCTCCATATCTGGAAACCATTAAACACAATGTTTCTTTTTAGTGGTTTTAATGAGGGAAAGGGAAAGGTTGTCAGTGACCACAACCATTGCCCATAGTCACCATTCATTCAGGACCCTGATGCCCTTTGATTCTTTTTGTATCCTTAGGTTTGCTCATTGCCTCCAGGAGTGCATTAGCAGGCTCGCCGTAAGCGGGCATGCAAGGCGTGCACCGCACGCGGGCGGCAAATCAAGTGATCGGTTACGTAATATTCAAAGTCATTGTCATAATACCCACCCTACGTATAGCATAAGAAATCTTTTCGTATGGAGAAAAAAATTCTGACCGGCGTGCAATTATTATATTCTTATTTATATTATAGCGTTAAAGCACCTCTATTGGCATTTATCAGAATTAAGATGCAATGCGAAACGTCTGTCGGCAGGTTGAAGCATCCGGCGGCGCCCAGAAGCCAAGTACTCATAGTTGTGCTCTATGACAGAAGTTGATAGGACTGGTGATAATAGGGAATCTCCACAGAGCTTCCTTCTCAATTTGTACTTGTACGCATTCGAACAGTACTATCGCATATCAAATTGCAATTATTTTGTTAATAATGGGTCATGGCAATTGTCAATAAGACATGGGTCTAAGTATAATTAATCATATTTTAACTTGGTTAGGATTTAAATCTGAAGCTTAAAGACAATTCGAGTAGTGAAACAGACATTGACGGTATTGATTTGTATGATTGAAATCTGTACTTTAAAGTTGCATTTTCCAGAAAACCAGTCTAATGATCCACAAACCCTATTACAATATCTTTTTACTAATGACTTAATATCAACATTTCCGAACACAGCAATAGCACTAAGAATATTACTTACATTGCCTGTTTCAGTTGCATTTTGTGAAAGGTCCTTTTCAAAGTTAAAAATTATAAAAAACTATTTAAGATCAACAATGTATCAGCAAAGACTAAGTAATTTAGCTACAGTTTCAATTGAACACGAAATCTTAGACAGCTTGGATACAAGAAAATTGATAGCAGATTTCACAAACACAGGCAAGAAGAGTTAAATTTCTGTAAATAAATATTTATATGGTTTTACACTTAAGTAAACAAAAATAACTTAGTAATAATAAATAGTTTTTCTTTATAAAGTATTTCTTTTCTTTTTTTCACACTCTTATGAGACAACACCAAAGAGCCTTACTGGCAAGCTCAGCATAGGTAGTCGTAGTTAAACAGGGAGCGGCATAATCGGTATTGCACACAGGCGTTCAAACAGCTAGCGGTGCCCCTATGCATTAGTGTTCACTTGAAGAACCACTGATTTAGGAAATTAAGTACAGTGAAAAACACTAGTGTATGAAATTAGTAGTTAACGTACTTCACTATACAGGGACTCCAGGCTCTGAGTAGGCCACTCGTGAATTTTTTCACTGCTAAAAATCAAAGTTTAAAATGTAATTTAGAAATACAAGCACATACATATAGATATGCTTTCTGTTTATGATATATTGTAACAAGTTATGGTACATACTTATTTACATTTCCTGTGTGGGAAAAATATGAGAGTTGTTTCAGCATTTAATAAATAGATAAATTTAATATCACTTTTTAAGCCAGTGTGAGCCCCTACTAAATTTGCTTATGTAAACCCATGCTATATATTCAAGTGGATGACCAATTTCTCTTGAATATGGTCAAGAGGTTCTGGATTCTTTTGTGAAGATACATAAAGAAGACGAGTACATGCAAAGAAGGTTACTGATGTTGCAGTTAGTCTGGAATACTAGAAACACTGAATTGGATAGTTGATAGTGAAAACCTAACTTAGGAGAATAAAATCACTGTTTGTTTCCTAAGATATGTTTGCAAACATTTTGCAAGAAGCCAGATTGGATTGAATTATGTTTTATTAAAGATGCCTATGTAAAAGTTTGCTAAATTAGAGTGCCTATTGCTTTGTGATAAACTCATTGAGTTATTATATTTGCTACAAAAACTGTTTCCCATATCTGTTAAAGTTTGTTTTATTAAATGTTACAAATTATTAAATAAATTGTAGACATCCTGTATATCTTTATATTTATCATTGATAGTTTCCAAGATATGATGTCTAATATGTATTATATTATGTAGTCATCCAAAGCTAAAGACCATTAGAATGGCAATGACATTCCAGTGATCTTTACCTTAGAAAGTTTTCAATCAATACTATCCAAAATTTTGAAATAAAATGTTTTATATTTCTTACTCTACAATATAATTATTTTACTAAAAAGTTTTAATGAAATTGAATGTGTTAATGTATTTGTTTAAATTATATTAAATTTTAAATTAAATACAAATAAATTTTAAATTAAATATAAATTAATGTATTAATTAATATTAATTAATACATTAATATATTAATGTATTGTAATGGAAATATATTTGAGGAAAGCATTTATTATAGTGAATACATTTGACCTAAATTTTTGAAAATTAGATCATTAAAGCTCTCATAATGTAAACTAAGAATGTTTAGAGAGTCTCATCTGTTTTAGAAAACAAATAGTTAATACTACAATAGCTAAATAAATAAAGTATTTTTTCTAACCTGTATAGTAAATTCTGTTGTTTGGCTTTCAAATTATGCTATTTAGAAAGTATAAAAGATTTTTGTCGTTTAGCTATTATATACTGTATATAAATTTTTCATATTTCTAAGAATTGGGATATTTTCTTCAAATATGTATCTTCTCACTTACAAGTTTACATATCTTTTTGCATTGTTGAGAAACTATATTTGAAGTATGTGATAACTATATTGGAAGAGTCTTCTGAAGAGCATCACAGAAAAATTTTAATGAAAACATGATGTTTTGACATTTGATTTTTTTTGTCTTAACTTCAAAAAAATTTTCAGCTTTTACAAGAATTATGCAGATTATCTGCTTAGAAGATAATATTTTGGTGATATGTGTACAAAGTGTATGCAGAACCAGATATTACAGTATAGTCTTTTGAGTAAACAAGACATTATAATACTATGGATTCAATTGAGTTCACTTCTTTTATTGAAGTAAGAATATTTAATGCCATACATTCTTCTGTTATTTCTGTTGATATTTAAAACAGTTTATTATATCTGTATTTTACAATAGATAAGGTATTAGAGATTTATTGACTATATTATTTTTAACTGTAACTTTTGAAAATCATATAAAAAGTTTTTTTGTTTATAGATAGATTTATATTTTGTTATATTTCATAACAACAAAAACCTAATATTTTGTTTATAAAGAGTTTATTCAATATATTTATTTATATAAACAAAAATATATAATAAATGTATAGAATGAAATGTTCATGCTGCATTTTGATAAAACTAAAATAAATATGTACGATCAATATTGAAAATTGAATCAAAAATATAATACTGTATATAAGTAAAACAAGTAATTTTATTTCTGCTTGAAATGGTTTATATCTGAAGATGCTTTCAGTAGATGTAAAATTACTTGTTCTGCTTCTGTATTGTTTCTAAGCAGTTTTCAGCACTGGTCCTGTAGATTAGATTTATTTTTTTAAATAAAATTTATTAATAATTAATTAATGATATAATACAGGGTGTTTCAAAATTGTCTTTACTACTTTATAGTTTAAAAATTGATTCAAAGGATGTGCATAATATTTTTAAATACACAAATTTAGCCATATACATCAATTTTCATTTATGTAAATTTTTGCACCAAAAAATCTCACCACGGTGTGATCAACCAATTCCCAGGACAGTAGATTGGTCAGGGTGAACCAGTAGCATGCCTCCTCATTCCCTGGATAAAAACACGTTTAGAATTTTTCATTTGGAGATTTGTTAAAGATTGAATGTATAGTACATGCCACTCTAATCTGCAAGTGCAGCCAAACTCCAAACTCAAATTACCACCTCAAGTGACACTGGGAAGTGACACTGTATGTAAGAAGAAGTTGACTATAGATGGGATGTCTGCCATGTAATAAATGGAAGTCACATTGGATTACATATCAATGTTCTAAAATTATAGGTTTCTTCTATCAGTTCACTAATATCTTGCCCTCAAGTTGTAAAGCTATTTTTGAAACATCCAGTAATTTAATTAGTAATGAACTCTTAAATGGTAAAACTTGATTCATGATGTTTGCATATGGTAATATATTTTAGGTTTTTTTTAATCTTGAAATTAAATTAATTTAAAAGTAAACAAAAGTCTGTGTAAATCATGGAAAATAATAATAATTTTTTTTTATAGAATGAGCACAAAGGACAATACCTTTTGGACTATGTATGTAATGCCCTTAATCTTGTTGAGAAAGATTATTTTGGATTGCGCTATGTTGATTCACACAAGCAACGTGTAAGTAAATTATTGTTTAAAATAATAAAATAGAAAATTTATAGTATACATTCATGATCTTGAAGAAAAAGTTTTATAATAGTACAACAATCAAATCATTTTTGTTTAGATAAAATGAATAACTATAAAAGGGAGGAAAAAATTAAAATTTAATTTTATTGAAAAATAGGATAAATTTTATAGAATATTCTTATTTTAAAAATATTAAGTGTATTATTTCTCAAGAGTGCAAATAATCTTAATTTAAAAATAAGTTACTTTAAAATACTGTATTGTACTTTCCATATATCAGCAAGATTAATATCATTTATAAAAAATTAGTGTTTATCTTCTGAAATACGTATATAAGATGACTTGGAAGAAAATGGAGGACTTTTTAAAATTTTACATGCTTAATAATCATATGTTGAAATTCCATTGTAATTTCAATGTTAAAAATTATTTCTCAGGAGGAAAACTTAATCCATACCAATGCTTTCCTTGTCAAACCATCTTTTATACGACCAATGACATAGGCATGTTTTTGGAAACTTTCTTTCCCTCTTCAGTATGGTCACTGAGACATATTTTTTTTATTTATCATTACAGTTTTATCACAAGTCACTGCCATGCCCACCAAGTAAAAAAATCAGTGATTGACTACATATATGGAAAGTTTCCAATTTTCGGGGATTGATTTCTCTGCCCCAAAACACTTGAAGTAATTCTGAATATCTCATTCAAAATAAAATTGTTTTCTTAGATAGTGTGCAAAGTTTAAAGATTTTCTTAATGCAGTTGCCAAAATATAATGGAGTATCAAAAGCATTGGTTGGTGGCACATTCAGTTGGCAGTGTGTTGGTCAACGATGCATTCGGTTGGAGCCAACCAAAATGAATATTGAAAGTGTTTGGTTGGCACTGCATTTGGTCAGTGGTGTGTTAAGTTGCCAAGCATTAACTGAATTGTACATCATTGTAATAATACAATTATTAAACAAAAACAATTGATATCCAAACAAAAACATCTGAGATGTAAAAAAATTACACCAAGTAAAAATTTATGACAGTTTAGATGATGGTTAAAATTTTTCTTAGCAGTTTTTCTTTGATAAAGATAAGTTTGACACTTGGAAGCAGTACCCACAAGGTTTTTACTTGTATTATTGTTCATATTTCACCTCCAAACACCAAGCTTATTTTTACTGAAGATAAACTGCTAAGAAAAATTTTGACTGCCATCTAAATTGTCATAAATTTTTACATGGTGTAATTTTTTTACATCTCAGATGTTTTTGTTTGGATAATTGATATAACAGAGTTTAGAGAAAGTTCCCTGAAATGCTTATGCATTGACAAAGTAAAGATGGACTATTTAAACACAATCTGCCAAATTATTGGGCTATTATATGACTAATTTGGATTAGAAATGATGTGTGTATATGTATGTATATATATATGTACACATACACATCATTTATACACACACATCACATATATTATAATTGAATCAAAAATATAATACTGTATATAAGTAAAACANATGCGTAACATTACAATGGGCCACAATTTAGGCAAACATGCTTTTAAAAAAGTAAAACAAATACAAAATGAATAAGATTTCATTGTTATATCAAGAGTTCGTACTTGCACCTGCACATTATAACGACGATACATGCAAATTTTCATTTATTTAATTGTTTTGGTATACACGAAACGGAAAACGAAAGTTTTAATAGATATATAATGTCGCTTAGCATGCCACACAATTTAATGTGACGGGCCACGGGTTGGCCAAGCCTGATTTAAGTATATTAATGGTTAAAATAAAATTAAAAGGCAATCAATTAGATGAACATTATTTATTCAAACATAGTCTACTTAATTATAAAAAATGGTATTGATTAGAAGTGACACAACACTTGTACGAAACTATAAAATAAAAATCAGCTAATCAGTACTTATCAGTTTGTATTTTTTTTTATTAAGCCAAGAAATTTTAAAGGTAATTAACTTTCGAAAATATTTTCAAAAATTCAAATGAAATAATAAAAACAACTTTTAAAGTCAAACTAAAATTAAAAATGAACTTGTTTGTGTTTCTTAGTGTAACATGTAAAATATTTAATCTTTTATTTATTTTTACAGGGTGAGTTAAAGTGTACCTAGGTAACCCCAATGGCTGCACTTCAGACTGTTTGTGCTCCCGGCAGACTCCTCCCAGAGGGGAGCTGTTGGCAGCCGCCCATTGTTTAATGTCACTAGTTATTGATTCATGGTAGTTCTTGAACAAAAGAAAAAAAAAGAAAACGTCTACTAAAAATGTAGTTAACCTAACCAAACCAACCTAACCGAAGCACCGCCATTGGGGTTACCTAGGTACACTTTAACCACCGGGTGTACTGTGGTGGCATTTTGAATTACACAAAATTTTTTTTACACTGGCACCTATTTGTAGTACATAAATCAGTTTGGCCTAGGTCAAACTAGTTAAGCCCAAAGTATTTAGATCAAACTAGATTATCCTAGGCTAAACTAGTATATCCTGACATGCATAGGATAAACTATTTTGGCCTGAAATTGGGTTTGGCCAGTAGAGCATCGATTATCTGACTCAATTGGGGACTGGGGTTGGTCGGATAATTGAAAAGTCAGATAACCGAAAAGTATGAAAAAATCCATTATTAGTGTAGTATATTATTATATCCCATGTAATTAGTATATTAGTATATTGCTATTAACCTACTTCGCGTTGAATTTTCCTCCATGTTAAGCCTATCAAATTTTTTAAAAAAATAATAATCGTCGCTATTGTGTCGTTAAAAATTAGAAAATTAAGTCTCGTTTAAATACTGGTTCCCTTTCATGGTCGATCCATGTTGCCAGCTAAAACACGTAAAAATAATATTAAAGTAGCCAAGACATAGCCAAATATTGTAGCGCCACATCACTAGCGGACATTTGAATTTGCCGATTAGAATTTGCGGTCGGTTAACCGAGGTGATGGTTAATCAGGGGTCGGATAATCAATGCTCTACTATATATATATACTATAGAGCGTCAATTATCTGAATGCTGATCAACCGAAAGTGTTCCAGTTGGACTGTGTCATGCTGAATCGAACGTTTTTGATACTAGATTAACTTTTAAAGTATAATTTTTTTGTTTTTATATTTTTCAATATATTTATTTTGTTTGTACAAAATAAAGAAATAATTTTTAATGCTACAATAGCAACAATTATTATTATAAAAATTTTTGTTAGACTTAAAATCAACAAAAATTTAGCACGAAGTGACACACAACAGAGAAAAATTTAAACATGGGACACGTTAATATACTATTATTGGGATATACTTATATACTATATTAATAATGTAATTTTTTCGTACATAATCGGTTATCCGAAAAATAGATTTTCCGGACAACCCCAGTCTCCAATTGATTTGGATAATCGACACTCCTGTACATAAATACATAAAGATGTTCTGACAAGGGAAGTGTTGGCATTTGCTTGTCAGACTATCATTGGCATGGATTAATACCTCTCTCCTAAAGAAATCCTTTGCAACATGATTTATAATGCTGGTGCAATAAATGCATTGTTTTTATTTGAGTTTTAAACATGGCTACATCAGCAATTTGAATATTAATTTAATTATTACTATTTTTTAAGAATGTATGTAAAGAACAATGTTAAGTTTGGGGCAATTTCCAGTCACCCTGGAGAACATCCAAACTATAAAGCAGGGGTGTCCAGCCCGCGGGCCGCATGCGGCCCAAGGCAAGTTCCAATGCGGCCCAATAAACGTGTAAACAAAACCGACAAATTGTTTTATTTTATTTATTTTTTTTATTTCAACGGCATAAACTCAAAAAAGAAGTTTTACAAAGCCGTAAACTTTTATACATATTTTATTTTTGAGTGAAAAGGAAATATTTTCAAATACTTGGAGATGTGTGAATGACGAAGGAATACTATACAGTATAAAGCTGGAGTTGTGACTCAAAGAATTATAGACCCAAATTTAAGAAAAGGAGAAAAAGGCCAAAAGATAAAAAGTAGTGTGAAAGGTTAAATAGACCTTCTGTTATTTAAATATTGACCCTTAATTTTCCAATTTTCCTCACTACTTCTTATCTTTTAGCCTTTCTCTCCTTTTCTCAAATTTGGGTCTATAATCCTTTGAGTTACAACTCCAGTATTATTTAGTATTCCTTCCAGCATTGCAAGATTTGGCTACTTTTTTTTAGTTTGGCGTAAAAATTATAATTTGACGCATTGGCTACTTTCTGGGCTACATAGTATTTATAAATGTATAGTCGAATAAAAATGCACTTTAAAATGGTGTTTCGTCGTTTATTTATTAATTAGAGACCGAAATAAAACAAATATTTATGTTTTTCAAATAAATTTTTGTTTTGTCTCTTTTATAATAAAGTTTTAATACTTATTACTATAATCTATACATGTTAATCCTTAAATATACTAGTATATTTAAGGATTAGGTCGCAAATATATTATATATATTTGTGGCCCAAAACGTCATGACTTCTTCCAATGTGGCCCAGAAGAACAAAAAGGTTGGACACCCCTGCTATAAAGCCTATGATGAGAGCAATACAATGATACCAGTTTCAAGTTGAGGAACTTGAAACTGCTATCATTAATGGTCTATAATTTATGAAGTAATATGATATTTGTATATACGGTACATTAACATATAATTTTGTTATCAATATTTATAAAAATTTTCATTAATAATAACATATTATCATTACAGCATTGGTTGGATCCTACACGCTCTATTTTGAAGCAAATTAAAGGTAATATTTAATTTTATATTCATAGTCATATTTTATCTATCCGAAAAAAAGAAATATAAATAAAAGATATGTTAATGTTTATAAACCTGATTTTCCATTTCTAAACCATGTCTTTATTAAAAATTATTAAAATCTACTAATACAGTAAATTCAAATATCTACATGTATTTTCATATGATTTTAGTATAAATGATAAAAGAATCATTCAAATGCAAATTTTCTGTAAAGTTGAACTTAGGCATAAATTATCACGAATATTAAGAAACTTTAAGTCGAGTATAAGAAAGTGTAACAAATATTTTAAAATCATGGGTAAATTTGCTTTAATAAACTTTTCTGTGTAACATTTTTAGAAGTGCATAAATCAATATGTTTATTATTCAAGTGCTGTAATTATTGAATTAATTTCAAAATTTAATTTGATGTTTTCAAGAGTTCTTAAAAAACTGTTTTTTTTCCATATTATGAATTTAATAAAATGTACATGTTAAATTTACACAAGTAAAGTGCTTATTATAGCAAAGGGACTATCTATATCCATAAACCTTATTTGAAATGCATAATAAAATACTTAACTGAAAAAGTTATCTAAATGCACTTAGGTACCTTATTATATAGAACTTTTCAATTATGGTATTATTGATGCATTTTATTAAAATTAGATTATTGAGAGATTGTAAGGCTAGATTATTGAACCTTCACAAGTATTGAAATGATATATTAATTATTTACTATATATACATTCAGAAATATACTTTACATTGAATATTTTTCTAATGGAACTAGGTTCTTTCTTCATAATTAATTATTAGATGTGCAAATTTATTTAAATTACTTTAGTCTATATATTAGTTGTCAAATCATTAATTATGTTTTTATTTTATGAAAATACAATCAAAAATATTACTTCTTAATTAAATTATTTATAATAATAAAAATATCATTTTTAATACAGTCTAAAATCTATCATAATGATACTGGCCGAAACTTTCCATTTTGCAGGTTTTCTTTTTAGAGTTATATTTTTTATTACTGGATAAAAGTTGAAAAATTTTATAACTTTTATTTAGAATTGTTTCTCCTTTAACATGAACATCCTTCAATTTATACTCTCCTCTAATACAAATGTTTTATGTTTCAGAGACATTGAACAATGTCATATATAGAATGCACATATAGGGGGAAAATCTACAGTAAAAACTCCATTGTTTTAATTGTATGTTCTCTGTCATACCATTGATTGGTAACACTTCATTCATTAACAGTTTTCAAGATTAAAGCTGAACTCTCAGTTTAAAAATTACTCTTAAATTGTCTACAAGAATAATTACTCTTAGAAATTAATTTTAAATTTTTCTATATAATATAGTACTAAATATTGGCTGGTTTTAAGAATTTTTCCAGGTAATGCCAATTGCTTCTTCTTTTTCTCTAACTAATATTAAAACAGTTGAAATTTTATAGTAATTGTTTGATCATTTTTACTTGCAAAAAAATGGAAACACATCAAGTTACAGTAGAGCGTCATTTATCCGAATCAATTGGGACTGGGGTTGTTCAGATAACTTATTTTTCGGATAACCAATTATGTATGAAAAAATATATTAATTTATCCCGTGTTGAAATTTTTCTCCGTTGCGTGTCGCTTTGCGTTGAATTTTCGTCGATGTTAAGCCTAACGAAGACTATTGTATCGTTAAAAATTATTTTTTTTATTTTGTACAAACAAAATAAATATATTGAAAAATATAAAAACAATAAAAAAATTATACTTCAGAAGTTAATTTAGTATCAAAAACGTAAAATATTTGAGTAGCCGAAGACATAGCCAAAGATTACAGTGCCACAGCACTGGCGAAAATTTAAATTTGTCGACTGAAATTCCTTCGGATAAACGGCGCTCTACTGTATTTATTTTTAATACAAATGACTTTTTCCTCCATAAATAGTACATATTTTTAAAAATATTCATTATTATTATTATTATTATTATTATATTTTAGTTGATGTCATATTGAAAAATTCCTCTTTATTTGTGTTGTGTTATGCAATTTGTAACTTAAAAAAAATCTTCTGTTTCTCATTTGACTTATAATAGTATTTTATGTAGCAAATTCTCATTGTGAAACTTGTTTCTTATTTAAGCAAGTTTCCAGTTTGCAGAGATTTTGTGACAACAGCTAAATGAAATAATTTTACATAATTTTTGTTTATTTTAAGATTAAGAATGCAAAATCTGATTGGTGCAGATTCTTCCAAGCATTTCCTGTTTTATTGCTTAATATAATAATTTTATTTAAACACACTTTATCAGTTATTTTTATTTCAGCACTTTAAATATGTTAATTGAATAAGCTTTTTAAAAATTAAAATCTAAATTAAGATTCTAAAATTTATTTCTGAAATTATAAATTTATAATTCCCTAAATAATACATAAGAATACATTAAATTATAATTTGATTTTCAAGTACATAGTTATCTGGTATGTTGATATGGTATGTACTGGTATGTATATTCAGTATGGTATATACTGAAAGCAATAAAGATTTTATATTTAAAATTTTAGACTTTCATTTTTGAAAGTTTTTAATGCTCCTGCTAATTTATATGAAAAAATTAAATAGATTGTTTATTATTTTTAAAATGTAGAAAAACAAACATTCTGTGGAAATAAGAACCAGAAGAATTATTAATACATTTTGTTTAGAACAAATTTTTCTACTGGATTGAAACAATTCTGTATATAAACTAGTTTCAAACAATGTAATAAAATGTCATTACTATTCTGATTTTTTATGAAAATTGGTATGCTGTGATTAACAGACAATAATCTGGGAAGAATGAGAACAA
Organism: Centruroides sculpturatus; assembly: GCF_000671375.1. NCBI lineage: Eukaryota > Metazoa > Arthropoda > Arachnida > Scorpiones > Buthidae > Centruroides > Centruroides sculpturatus. Next base: position 141,357 of record NW_019384900.1, read on the forward strand.
GAATGTTACAATAACTCTAAACTGCATAATAGTGTAAGTAGGTAGTCAGACAAAGACTTCAGGGAAGCAAAGTTTATTAATCAAATAGTGTTACAAGTTGCAAGAGTCATAGTATCTCTGAATGAACAATTTTACCAGTAAACAAAAAAATTGCTAACCAATATTAGTCAAATTTACAGTCTGCACTGGTAACCAAGTATCTGATATTCATGAGTTCATATATATTAATGACCAGGTCAGGTTCATTCTTTTAGCACTTGAACTGTCAGAGTTTCTTCTTGAAATTTTTTTTTCCAATTATACATGAAAGTCTTCTCTGTCTTGTCAAATATTTCTTCTTCTCCTACACCTTTTCCTAAACATCATAAGTCTTGAATCACTCAACATATGCACAAGAAGAAAAGACCAATGCTCTTATTTGGTGGTTCATATTTATACTTTTATGCAGGTTTTGTAGATAATATTTTTCTCTAATTTCCCTTACAATTTTCTTTGTTTTTTCTTCAAGAAAGTTTGAGAATGGTACTCATCAATGTGACTTAATTGAACCACCATCAAGAACAAAACAACTCACATGAAGTGGGAGGACAAAGACATAGGTCAAATATAGTAAACTCTTGTCAATTTTGATTTTGCATAACTCAGACAAATTTTTTAAAAGTTGTACAGTAATATAAAATTTCTTGACAATAGAAAAATTATAATTAACTAGCTTACCCGTCGCGCATTGCTGCGATCTCAGAAGAGATGAAATTCAAGCAAACTCGTTATAATAAAATTAAATTTTCATTTTATCATTTTTATTGAAATATATTATTATTATTCGTTTTCATCGGGAAAACATTTCAAAGTGTCGTTTCAATTCTATTTATTTATTGGAGTGCTCGTGGATACACGATATTTTTTGTTTTTTCGTCTGGTGCGTACACGAATAATTCGGAAGGTTTTCCGACGCGTGAGCTGGCCACATACAGTTGTCCATGCGAGAAGCACGGATTCTCCAAATTTAGCCCACACACTTGCAGCGATTGTCAAAAGCGCGATATTCCCCATTTATATATATATTTTTAAATCCTTTATAATTTTAATTATTTAATTGCTCCTTCCTCTCTTCCTTGGCATGTTGGGAAATTTCTGATAGTTAGATAATAAACCGTTTTATTGTAATTTGTCTTTTTAAATTATTTCGAGTCGATATTAAAATTTGAAAAAGGGCGATACCTAGATCGGTAAAATAGGCGAATTTCTTCCTACAACTTCGGTCGTTGTTCGGGGTACAGTTAAGATTTTAACGAAGTTCGAGCGAAAACATAATTAGCAAAAAAAGTCGAAATAAAGTGATTAAACAAAAATGATTACAAATATCGTAAATAACAGTTCACAAATGCATATATAGAGACATATATATTTTTGAAGGGGGGAAATGGTCTTCACAATTTGAAATCGATCAAACACACTATGCGCGAATGCTCGTGTAAACGCGCGCCATCTATCGTAGGATAAATGTACTTCGCGGGAGTGTATTAAAAAACTTCCCGAAGTTTCATGGCAATCGTACTATGCCACAAACCTTCGCCGGAGTATATTAAACAACTTCCCAAAGTTTCATGGCAATCGGATAAACGGTGTGGTAATGCATGAAGGACATAGGACACACAGACAGACATACATTCATTTTTATATATATAGATGAGTAATTAAAGCTAGACAATCTGCTGAATTATCAGGCTATAATAAGGCTAAGTTAATAATTATATGCAAAGTAATTTGTGTAGTAGTAGTAGGAGGTATTACTTTGTATCTAATTATTAACTTAACCTTATTATGGCCTGATAATTTGGCAGATCATCTGACTTTAATCAAAATTGAATTTATGGACTTGTTTATATATATATTAATGAATAATTATAATTAATGTGTATTTTGATATCTGGAAGGCTTTGTGATACTGTGAATTATATTACTGTAGTCAGTAAGTTACTAAAGACTATACATTGCCATACACTATATTGTCATAAAATTTTCTAAATTTATTTCCTGTAATAATACATTTAGCAATATAACCTATTACTGTACAGAAGCTTTACTGAGTAAAGCTAAGTAAAACTTCTGTACATAGTTTATCATAATAAATTACTGTACTGTATAGCCACATTCTTGTTTTCCACATCATCAGAAAAAACATTTCACTAATTCAGATTTTTGTAAACTTGGACAAACTTCATCCTCTCATTACTTTGGTTTATTCCTGAATGGTTATGATTTGGTTAAAATAACAGAAAAATAACATGGTCTATTGAACACAATGCAGACTCAAAATGTATATAGAATGATGATAAATTATTTTAGAAACAATAAAAAAATCTAAACAATACTAATGTGCCCTAGCCATTAATGTAATATGTGTAAAAACAAAGATATTTAAATTCAGAATTAATCATTTGTATAAATTATATTTTATCTTAAAGATGCAAACCTGCTTAAATATCATATTAAACTTAATTTAAAAAATTTAAAATTGATAATAAAAATTAAAATTCTAGCATTATTTCTGTGTTAAAAAGTTTCAATTTTTAGTAAAGTTTAGCAATTAAATTAATAATTTATATTACTTTTATTAATAAATACTTATTTATTAATTATTTAGGCATGAATCCAATCATATTTTGCTTTAGAGCAAAATTTTATCCTGCAGATCCATATCGTTTAAGAGAAGAAATTACAAGGTATTTTTTCTTTTGGCAAATAAACATTAGAATTGAAACTTTAAAAATAATATCTAATAAAAAATTTATATTTTCCTGAATGAAATTTTTTATATTTTTGAGAATAGAATAGTAAGATTAAAAATTTGTTTTTTTTTTTTTATTAATATAAAATGATTCAAATTTATTTGTTTGAAATTGCATATAAAATATATTTTTGTTTGATTGCTGTTTTAACTATACAGAGTGTATCAGAATTACATTTTAAAAATTTGGGGAATTGTAGAGGATGAAATTTTGCACATTTTGATATAAGGAACCCATAGCCGGAAATGTGATATAAAGTTTTTACAGCACTTTGCACTTTGCAATTGGTATGCTGAATGAAACAGCAGAATACAGTATTTATGACAAGTTTTATTGACAAAACAATAGAGTACAATCAAACTGTACATCGAATCAGTGGCTGCACTACTTTAGAGTAAATGTTCGATGTGACGACCACCAACTTCGTTACATAATGTGCAACGACGAACCATGTTTTGTTTGACTCTCTGTAAGGTGCCACGCTCTCCTCTGATGGTATTAAATGCTGTAAAGATGCGCTCTGTAAGCTCCTGAACTGTTGCGTGCACAAGGGACTTTACATAACTTTAGAGGAAGAAGTCAAGAACAATAACATGACGTCAGTGGATGGAAGGGTAGCTACCAAAGTGAAGGATGGTCAAGCACTTCCTACTGCTGTAGAAACTTTATATCACATTTCCGGCTATGGATTCCTTATATCAAAACATTCAAAATTTCATCCTCTACAATCCTCCAAATTTTTAAAACATCGTTCTGATACACCCTGTATAAGTAACAAATACACAAATGAATAAATTATTAAGTATTTATATTTATGAGGATTAATTTATTGATGTGTCTGTATAAAAAGACATTGCAATATTGAGGACAATATTATAAAGATTTTTATAATAAAAGTTAAAATAAGCATTATTTAAAATCATGATTGTTAAATATGATTAACAAGAAAATAATTATGCAAATATCATATACTCTTAATTTATTACACACACTTTTTACAATTATCATTTCAGTATTATTAAAATAATAGATTATGTACAAAACATCATCAAAAATCAAATTAAAAACTTGGAAACAAATGAATGTTTTCATTTTTTGTTATAGAATTTTCACAGATTAATATAAAAAAGAGGTAGAACAAAGTTTGAACAATTTATAAAATTTAAAATTAAATGACACATTAAAGTTGCAAATTTAAAAACTTATTTGTCAAAATTTTTTAATTTAAAAGTTAAGTTTTTGTTTAATTAAGTTAATATGAAACATAACAAAATAATACTTTAATACAACAACATATTAATATAGCTAAAATTAGGTTGAATTTGTATGTTGGAATATTAATAGGTTTGGTGTAAGAAAGTTTCTAGTGAATAGAGTGTGTTGTTATTGTTCAGTCTTAAAATTTAATTGAATTCAAATCAATTTAATTTTAAGACACAAAATAGACAATGTTTGACAATTCTATTTTCATGTTACTTTGCTTATACTATAGTTATTTTTTTATACTGCATTGTAATGTAATATTAAAATAGACTTTAAGTGCTTGTTATCAGCAAAATCCATTTGAATTGATGTAACTATTGAGCAACATAGACGAAAACTTGTGTTATTAATAGTGTATTATCAGGTACCTATTTCTGTAAAATTTTTAAATAGTAGTATTTATATAACAAAAATAATGATAATGTTTAACTTTTAGTGATAACTTTTGCATTTTAAAAATGTCTTAAATTGTTATTGAACTTATGGAATAAAAAATATTTGTCATAAAGTACTGCAAAATTTAAAACTTTCAATTTTCCAGAATTACACATTTAAATAGTAAATGTTAATCATTTACAATTACAATTAATTTAAAATTATTTTTAAGTAATAGCAGTTGTAAAATTCCTTAAGTTGGTGGTTTTTATGCAGGAAAAAAGGATAAGATATAAAATAATAAAATAAAATAATATGTAAAGAACATGAAAGAGTTTTTTTCTCATATTTAACAACTTTCTTTTAACTTATTTTATTAAAGTAAGAAATTTTACTTTAAAAACTCCTATTTAAAATCTAAATCAGAGTAAAAGTAATACAGTAGAGTGTTGTTTATCCAAAAGCCAATCAATTGAAACATCAAAAGCGTTCCAGTCGGACTGTGTTGTGCTGAATTGAACGTTTTTGATACTAGATTAACTTCCAAAATATAATTTTTTTGTTTTTATATTTTTCAATATATTTATTTTGTTTGTACAAAATAAATAATTTTTAACGATACAATAGCCACGATTATTATTTTAAAAAATTTACGTTAGGCTTAACATCGACAAAAATTCAATGCGAAGCAACACACAACGGCAAAAAATTTCAACATGGAATAGGTTAATATATTTTTCGTACATAATCAGTTATCCGAAAAATAAGTTATCCAAACAATCCCAGTCCCCAATTGATTCAGATAAATGACGCTCTACTGTAATCATAAACAGTTCAATTTGACAAATTTAATCTCTTAGTGATTTCATGTGTTGTTATTCGGCAGTTTGCTTCAATCAGTACCTTTATTTTGTTTTCATTGGCTTCAACTGGCCATCNAATATTTAGTGTACCCCAGTGCATTCCTACAGTACAGCGATGACTTTTAGATCGCCACATATTTTCCACTTGTGCTCAGCATAATTGATTGAGTCAAGGAGGGCTGTCATGTTTGCATAAATATATATTCTATAATAGAGTGTAGTTTTATTATATTATTATTTTTTAATAATAAAGGATAATTATTATTTGAGATATTTGCTTTAGTGTTATTTAAGTATGATAAACTTTGAATTATTTTATTATAAGTCTTTGTATATATAAATGATAAATCCTTTCTATTGTTGACAGTTGCCTATAAATTCAAAAAAATCTTTCATATTTTATTATGATGCATTTAAAAAACAAATGAAAAACATGAAATTTTATCATTTTTTGAAATAAAGAATGTATGGAATTTAAAGAGTATAAATTCTTTCATATTGCCTATTGAAACAATAACCTTAACCTTCTTTCATTATTCTATATTTGGTTATTACATAGACCTTTTGTTATTGTTTGTTACTTCAGGTATCAAATATTTCTCCAGCTTCGAAGAGATCTGCTTCATGGCCGATTATATTGTTCTCAAACAGATGCAGCACTTCTTGCTGCATACATTATACAATGTAAGTTTAAAATTGATTTTTTAAAAATTAATTTAGCTAATTTAATTTAATTCTTAAAATTAAATTTCCAGCTGAATTGGGTGATTATGAACCAGAATATCATGTCGGAAACTATGTTTCTGAATTTAAATTACTTTTAAAACAGACACCTAGACTTGAAGAAAAAATTATTGAAATACATCAAACACAATTACGGTATGTATTTTGCAATTTATTTACTATCTTTTTATTAATTAACTGCATATACAGTATATAATAGTCTTATTGTTTTTACTAAAGGGAAACTTAGTCAATTTTTTTTATAAAACATTTTAATTATCATTATTATTAGCTATTACCCTTATTTTGATATTCTCACTGGATCTGGTGGGTTTCCACTAAACTGGCAAAAGGTGCATTGTCTGGTAAAGCAACTTTAATAAGCTGGATAATCAAACCTAAATCAGAGGACGTCTGTTTATTTCATTAAAATTTATACTGTTTAAGCATCTTATTATATTTATTTCAAACTTTTTTGTATGTTTCGTTTCTACTTATGCAATCTATCATTCATAAAGTGATAAAAGTTTTAAGGGGGGGTCGAGTTTTGTTGGACATTCAAAGAGGGGAGTTACGGAAACTTGGACAAACTGGGACAAGAGGGGGAGTAAAAATTTCAAGAAAAATGCAGACATAATATATGAACAGCTCCTTAGAGTTTGACTGTATGTAATGCATCCATAAGACTTTTGCTTTTGTTTCTTCTGTCATATATTTCACAATCTTAATCCAAAATTTTGAATATAGTTTTTATTTCATATTCATAACTTGAATTTGGTAAATCTTTATGATTTTGAGCGAATTTATAAAAGAAAAAAGACGATAAAAAATTTCTTTGCTAATAGAATCTAGTAAAGTCTTTGATTTACAATAAACAAAACTTTTTGATTATTTTAAATAAAAAGTTTTGTTTATTGTAAATTTTCTTAGCATTTATAGCTAATAAAGTAGATACAATCTTTTGTTATCAATATTATATTATGTATATAATTTTCATTAAACCATTTGACTAATGTGACTATAACTTATTTGAAACTTTTAATTTTAATCTTTTCATTTATAATTATCAGTTAATGTAATAAAATACACTGGACAACAAAAAAAATGTTTTTGAATGTTTCCTTTATTTCATGAGTGAAATCTTACTAATTTTGGATTGAGAAAATTGAATGTGACAAAGAAAAATTTTTATTAGCTCTAGTTTCTGTGGTATACAATAGGTGATTTTAACAGCATAAGAGAAAACGATACATTTTAATTACATATGCTAACAACATTGAAAGTATTTTTGAAATTTTTTAAAATTACAGTAACATTCTAAAGAGTTCTGAATTAATAGAAGAATACCTGGCAGGTGGTTTGGTGTGAAGAGAATTATGTGGTGACTTCATTGTTTTCTTTTGGCTTGCCTCTTGTGAGTGAGTTCTGGTGCATCCCTACACACAGACCAGCAGTAATCCGCAAGCATTGCTTCATTCCAATGGCCCTGATGTCTTTGTTCCAATACAGAAATACCTGGTGGAATCTTTCCCCATGTTAATCACTGACAGCTCCACAACTAGGAGGGAAAAAGTCTAGGTGGGAATGGAAAAAATGGATTTTGAGGAACATGTTGCATCCGGGTTGATGATATTTTTCCAGAAGTATTGTCACCAACTGAGTGTAGTTATTGTTTCTTTTGTTGCCTAAGAATCCACGAATAACTCCCTTTAAGGCTTCCCAAGCTTCCTTTTCTTTTCCCTCCAAAACTTGGTCAAACGCGGGATCCTTTACAAGTTTTCGAATTTGTAGACCAACAAAAATACCTTCCTTAACCTTTGCATCACTCAATCTAGGATATTTGTCTCTTAAGTACTTAAATGCCTGTCCTTTCTAGTTCATACCCTTGACAAAAGTTTTCATTAAATTCAGCTTGATATGAAGGGGTGGAAAAAGAACATCTTTTGTGTCCATAAGAGGCTCGGCAATGATATTTTTCTCGGTAGAGTCTAGATTTCTTGCAGGCCAGTCCGCTTGAATGTAATGTGATTTCCTATCCTACTGTTCCATGTACATAAAAAGCAACAGTATTTAGTGTACCCCAGTTGCATTCCTAAAAGTACAGCAATGACTTTTAGATCACCACATATTTTCCACTTGTGCTCAGCATAATTGATTGAGTCAAGGAGGGCTGTCGTGTTTGCATAAATATATATTCTATAATAGAGTGTAGTTTTATTATATACTGATCTGAGGAGTTATACAGGAAAAACACCAATGAAAATTTGAAATAATTGAAGATGCACTACAAAGTCAACCCCCCATAACACAGTTGATTATTCCGTTTTATATGAATTCCATGTACGAGTCACTTAGATTTTACAAATACGTAAGCCGTTCACAGCCTGGCACACGTATTTGTAAAATCTAAGTGACTCGTACATGGAATTCATATAAAATGGAATAATCAACAGTGTTATAGAGGGGTCAACTGTATTTTGTAATTAAACATTTTTTTACAAATTTTACTATAAAACCTTTCTCATATATTTTGTATTATTTAGATTATGTCAATTATTTTAAATTATAATTTAAAATGAATAAAAGTTTTAAATCTTTTGCGGACCATATTTTAGCTCTTGCAAACCACTGGTTGGGAACTGCTGCTCCAAAGCAAGATCTAATCGGTCATTTTTATAGTGATTTTTGAATTCAGCAGATGGAAATACATAAGAATATGCTAATTTTGAGCCCGAAACAAAATCATTGTTGTCCAGTGATATTATCAAAAATATCTTTATTTGGAATTTTCTCTCATCTTATACCATAACTCTTTTTTCTCTCTCATCTTTTACATCTTAGCCTTCCTAACTTTATTGTCTATTGTTTAATTTTCAACATGTAAATGATCTTATAACAATGTTTATTGTCTGTCCTGTAACTTTTTTAAACATCAGTTTGAGAATTAAAAAATATATTTAACTATTACTTGATAAACATTAATTTTTGTTTATTTCTGTTTCTAAAATTTATTAGAGGTCAAGTTCCAGCTGTTGCTGAAATGAATTTTTTGCGAAAGGCATGTCTGTTGGATACTTATGGTGTGGATCCTCATCCAATTAAGGTTAGTTTTTTTTTTAATACTAAAATGTTATTTAAAAAGAAAATTTAAACTGCTTGTTAAAGAAGCCAAAAATAAGAATTTATTAGGAACGTTTTCAGCCAAATTTCTTTCCTTTTTTTTAGGCTAAAGTGTTGTTTTTATTCAGGCTAATTTAAACATTTAATTATTGTTTGTTTATTCCAAAACCTGATTTTTTAATGTTGAGTAAATATTAATTAGTATATAGATATTAATTTTTAAATATCTTGTTACATAAAATTTGCTAAACATAACATATTAATCATTCAGTCTACATATCATATTTAAATTCTTTAAAATATGAACAAAAAAGTTATGAATATTATGCATCTTACATAATGGAATTCTTTTCTAAATTGGTTCTGAAATTTTCTTCTTAACTTAAATCAAAAATCTCTTTTAATTTGGATTTACATTGCGCTTCCTCAAGCTTTGGACACTCAGTGAGAATATAATAAATGTTTTATGAAAATGGTTATAAAGATCAAGTAGAAATTGCCTATCCGCTGGCAGAAAAAGTTTAATAAATTTAGTGGTAGTTGTATCCATTCCAAGAGCTGTTTTCGTTTTTAATTTACGAGTTGATAAATGATGTAAATAATTTTTTTTTAAACTGGAGTAATGCTTTAGTTATTTTCATTTTTAAATTCATATAATCCGAAACATACCATGGTTTTTTGATCTTAGTAATTTCGAATTTCTATTCTATCTTGTTTTAACATATTCTTTTATTATATTTACAAACTTAGTATATTTTTCGATATCTTCGGTTAATCTCTCAGCCAGTAAACAGCACATCCTATCACTGATTTATTCTTAATATCGTTGATATTAATAGTCAGTTATCAGATACTTCAGTATATTATAATTAATACGATACGAAACTTTCAATCCAAAGTAAGAACTAACCGGAAAATTGTCCGATAAGTCACTATTTAGAACTAAATTTCTGAACATAAATCTACCAAAAAAATTCTAAACATATAAACAGATCAATTGTAGAACTTCCCGAAGTAAATACACAAGTAAATGCAGAAATATAGACCTTTTCAATTCTGCTATTAAAAAATATATAGTTGAGCTTGAGTTGTTAATTTTAAAAAGGTCATGACCCATTTTATTCTGTTTGACATTACTTAAGACCTTGGGAATTCCAATTAATTATAAATGGGAGACTTTTTGATTGAACGTAATATCATATAAACTTTCATTATTGTTATGTGCAACAGGCAAGGGACTTAATAATTGAGTCTCCACAAAACGTAAGTCTTGAATAGGAGTGTTTAAATTGATCATATGTCATTGCGGAGTATTCTCAGAAGTAAAATACGGGGTAAAAGAATCCAAGTATACCAGTCCCTCCAACACATAGCTATACGTCAAAGAATAATTGCCCAACAATATAGTATCACCTCGGAGTTTTGGATATTTACCTGCTTTCCTTAACTCATTTAAAAAAGGAATTAATTTTTTACGTCTTAATCTAGATCTTTTTATAAGGTCCTGTGAAATTTGAGTTTCTTTCCATACGTTCGATAGATTCTGCTGTTTCATTTTTATAAATCTCGAATATATGTAATCTCTTATTTGAGTATTTTTAATAATTAATTTAATTGTTGGATACTGTGATTTAGTTGTTGGAATAATCGCTATTAAGTCATCCATTGTAACTTCAAGTAATTCTAATGATTCTTTAATAAGATTAAACACTTCTAGCTTGGAAGGACTAGTTTTACTGGGATATCTATATAACATTATATTATTGCGATGTTGCACATTAACCATATTGTCCATTCGATATTGCATACTTTCATTTTCTATTTTCAAATTAACAATTTGTTGTTCAAGATTAATTATTTGGCTATTCATTTTTTGATTCTGGTCTTTAGTTTCTTGGATACTATTACGAATCTGGTTCAGATCTTCTTTAATAATAGTCATTTGATTTAATATTCTCGTATTAGAGACATTAATTAATTCAGAAATTTTATTCCATAATGTGATACTTGATATATCAGATGAATTTTTTCCTGGTGAAGAAGATAAAAAATCGAATGGCTCACCTGATAGTTGTGAACTTAGAAGTGTAGTTTCAGGGTTCAAACCTGCGTTTACAGAGGATGGTTCAGGAGAAGTACTTTCGACATGTAAATTATAGTCAGTAATTAACCTGGAATTAGTGGTCGAAGCAGATTCCTTTCTACTAGTTGATTTTGACTTTTGAAGTGGTGGTCTTCCTCTTTTAATTGGCGAGCGTTGCATATTAATTATGTTGATAGATTTTCCAACAATTATAAAGTTAACACACAGCACAAACAGTAAAATTTTAACGTAAAATTAATTGACAGGATACATTCTTTACCTGTATTTGAAGTGAGTAAAAAACACGCCAGCAGCTTCGGCAGACAGAAGCGCCCCCCCTGTAATTGATAATAACTTAACATTTAATATTTAAACTTTTGAATGTAATACTTTTATAAATAAATTGGCAATTTCCATAAAATTGCAAAAATATTTTTCATTATTTATTTATTTATTTGGCTGATATTTTTTATACAAGCATTCTATTCTATCGAAGAATTCTTCAATGTGATTGCAAAGTCAGAAGCTTGATGGCTGAATGGCTAAGGTGTCAGCATGCTGTTCTGAGTACATAGATTGGATTCTCGGGAAGTCTGCTCTAGATAAGTTTGGTCCTATTCCTCATTATCCAGCTGCCATATTGTGGGTTCCGCCAGGCCCACAGTAAGGCAATCAGATGATAAGGGTATGGAAAAATTAGGTAAAACTCAGTATTTTGAGAGTTGGAGAGAGTCCAAATCCATATTAAAATATATTTGTTTTCATTTATTCAGGTGTGATATCTCTAATACATTTGAACAATGAGAATTTCACACAATTAGCAAATACAATTAACTAACTAAAAATTCATAATTAATAATTCTGTTTTCAGGCACCTCTTTAATTATAATTACCAAATTATGTTTGCAACAATACCTTTTTGTAACATTTCAGAATGTGCACAAAATGAACCATTATTATATGAAACATATTCTAAACAGAAATGAATCAACTAAATACTTAGAAAGTTTACCATAAATATGCATAATATTTCACTTAGTTTAAAGTTTGACTTTTTTTTTACTCTTTCCTCCATATTGGCTCTAAGAGGGACATAACCTTATTCATACCAAGCCACACATTCACTTTTGGTGTTTTTTCCCCACTCAAGAAATTTATTTGACTTTTCCATACATATGGAAAGTAACCTTTTTACTAAATTATTTTAATTAAGTAGAATTGGACTTTCAATATGAAAAGATTGGCATACATTGCTGTTTTATGTGGCTAATCTTCTCATTACTTGTACAAGACATGTGATAATGTTATCTTTTCTATTCCTTCTTGAAACTATCGCTCTCCCTCTCAGCAATATTAATTATAATAATATGAACACACCTGAATTCTATTTGCCGAGTTTTTTGTCTTTATTCAAATGTTTTCAGTCTATTTGGATAGGCCATCCTCAGGTTTTCATTTATCATTCCAAAATGGAACCATTCGTTCGAGTTTGAATGATAAATGAAAATGCCTGAGGATGGCATTTTCATTTATCATTCATATTATTATTCCTTCTTGATTTGAATTGTTCTTTCATGAGTGTTGAAAATAGTGTGATGGATGATTCTACCAGCAATTAATTATGCCAGTATGAAAATGGTTATTTTATTTTTTTAACCAAAATGTAGAATTCTGTAAACCGTTTGTGAAATTACAAATTTGTAGGATGCTTTCTGAATCTATAATTGTGGATCCTCTTTAACTCTTTAAACATGAGTGGCGAAAATCAGCTCAATATATTGAAGATGAAATCGGCCAAGGGGAAGTTGGTTTTGCTATACAAATTCTTCTCATAGCCTGAGGTGTAAAAACAATTTCATCTCCAGATACATAGAGAAACTTTTCAGAGCTTATTTAAATGCTTCTTGAACAGATTCAATAGTTTTGTCAGATCTTGGACACTATTCTTTCATAAGAACAGATCCAGTCCTCACAAATTTGTTTACTAATTCACAAATAGCTTTGTTGATAGGGCCTGTTTATACATTCTCTCAAATTTCATTATATTTTATGCCTTTTATCTTGTCTGTTACTACAAAAATCCATTCTTGCACATTTATTATCTATTTATCTATTATATGAGCCTGAATGAAAAATATTTGAATAAATTCATATAACAATGTTTATATCATTATGCCAGTATGAAAAGTTTTTTAAGTGTTTCTAATTTCAACATAGTCACTTTTAAATATCTTGTGTATTTAATTCATTTAACTTTTTGGTTTTTTAATTTATTAGGATCATAAAGGAAATCAACTGTACCTTGGTATTAATCATGCAGGAATTTTGACATTTCAAGGAAGTAGAAAAACTCATCATTTTAAATGGTAATTATTTTATATTTTAATTCAGCGCTGTCCAACTTATCATAGCCCGCGGGCCATATTTTCTTCACCAAACATTTCGGGGGCCAAGAAGGTTGCTGCTGTATTCAGCCAGGTTAAGTGAAGTTATGCAAACTAAATAGTACCTACTTTAAATTCAAATTAGATTTAAATTTTCACATAGTAAAATAATTTTAATATTAATAATAATAATTTAGTAACATAAATTTATTCATAGTAAAATGTACTCGGGGGCCGTAAAAATTATTTGGCGGGCCGTATACGGCCCGCGGGCCGCCAGTTGGACAGCCCTGTTTTAATTGATAAATTTAACATTAATTTTTGAAGAAAATATTTAAGGTTGACTGTAACCTCTGGTTATGCACACGATCTTCAGTAGGTGGCATTCAAAATTTAATGCTTTTTCTATGGGAAAATCTTTTCTAAAAATTCTCAAAAATGGAAGTAAATAGAACTACAGTTTTTTACATTAAACTCCTGTTTAATTCTTTTATTAACTTATGGTACAGAATTTTGAAAATCAAATTTTTTAATTTTCTACGACTAAAAATTTGTAGAAAATTAATGAATTTGAAACTTATTAAAGAATTTTATTTGCACTATAATATTGATTAACGCCAAAAGACCAAGTTTTTTCACGTGTTACGTCTTTATATACTAGACATCTCTATTAAAGCTTCAACTTTTTCAGTTGTTAGCTTATATAATTTTGATGCTGATATTTTAATATATAATTAATAAAACAAAATGAAAAACATTTCTTTTTACCATAAGAAAAATGTAAAACTTTTTATGGTCCAAAAAGTACAGTGCATATCATTGGATAAAACTGATACATGAAAATATGGACTCATGTATAGAAAAAATTGCATGAACTTTATCACGATGACTCAAACTGATTTTAACTGAACATAACAGAAGCATTTGTTTTTTGTAAGAAAGTATTAAAATAGATAAAACATATAGTTAAAATTATAGACTAAATCAGAAGTCTTGGCAGCTGTCTAATAATCAATAACAGATCTATTTTAGTGCCATATTATGGAAGTAATGATATATGGCAAACATTACATTAATATTCAAAACATTTAATCTTTTAATTAAGTTTTAAAAACATTTCTTGATAAATTTCAAGCATCTACTTATTCCCCTCCTAATTTTTCTTATTAGAAGTTATATTGAATGTATATATTTATTAGACAATATGAATTATAAATTAAATTCTTAGCTTTAATGTGTTTTGGTTGTAATTTTTTTTTTTTTAAACCAAAAAAATTATTCTTAATATTTCAGTAACAATAAACAATTTGAATTTCATGTTTTATATGCACTAATAAATCTATATTTATTAACCTTATAAACATAATTTCTTAAATTGTTATTAGTAGTTAGAATTTATTCAGTTGTCAAAAAAGATATTTAAATGCTATTTTAAAATATTTTTCAGGCAGGATATTCAGAAAATTAATTATGAAGGAAAAATGTTTATTATTCAGCTTCTTTTTAATGAAGTAAGAAAATTTTTTACTAACTTAAGTACATAAGAATATTTTAATATTAAAAATGATATATATTTATAGAAAAGACTTATTTTATAGTGTGTTTGTAACTTATATGTAGTGAGGAGTGTGTGTCAGCAGACACTGCATGAAACAAAATTCCATGTAAATTTATGCTTCACCCCAAGTAGTTGCAGATAATGTCTAAACACTTGCAAAACCTTCTAAAATTAACAAAAAGTATAAGTAAAATGTTCTAAACACCTTTTAATCATTTTATTGTAATGAATAACATTTTAGTCTGATGTTGATTCTGAATATATATAGTAGTGAAAGACTTATTACATTATTTTATTATAACCTGTCAAGTACATTACTTGAGAAAAATATATTCAAATCAAGATATTTAACATAGTGATTAGAATTCAATAGTTTCTCAGAGTTTGGAATGTTAAAATTGGAGAAATATGGTTTACTGACTTAAGAATCAAATTAAGTCAGTAAACCATGGGCCATATTCTGGTCACTTATCTCTCATCTCTTCTTTCAGTGATGAATGACGTCAAAACGAGAGACAAAATTCATCTCTCAGAAACAGTGGCAATTCTGTTCACTTTTAACGATCTTGTCTTTATTGATGACGTCACAATACTACTAGGTTGATTATACATGTTTTTCGGTTATCTGTGTGCGCAACACTGTATAGAATTTTAACCAATGAAATTGTATAATTTTCAAAAATGCAGAGTACGTAATCATAGATCATGTGGCAATGAAAGCACGTGTTCAAATAAAGCACGTAATTTTGACGAATGTATGTCTTTTTGTTTTATAGCATTTTTACAGATTATATTATATGTCAATTTGTCTCTTAGCAAATAAAAATTTTAATAACCTAAGTTGGAAAAGCATGAGTATTTAGATATTTTTCAAAATATTGCCATCTAACTTCTCCTTAACTATCTAAGTAAGATTAACATCATATTCAATAGTTCAGTAATTGATATAGGATAATTAAAAAAAAATGGAATCAGTGGCATTTCCAAGTAGGCACTTGGAAAAAATCAGAAGCATTTTCTCTCTCAAAATATTCTTTCCCCAAAATAAAGAACATTTTCTAATTCGATTGTACAGTGCGAGTAGCATCCAGTCATCTATATTGGATATAATGAAATTAAGACGAAAGACAACTATCCACTTGTCTGACAAATGAGAGAATCATCGAGAGAAAAAGTTGTCTGGAATTGCATTTGGAAAGACACGAGACGTAAACAAATGATTAGCCAATCAGCAACTGGCTTGTGAGAGACGAGAGATGATGACCAGAATACGGCCCTATATTTCTCCATTTCTCCAATTCCAGATACTAAGAGTTATTTGTTGATGTCTTTTGGAAGAACCTGCTGTTGTAATTCTCTTAACATAATTGCATGTGGTGTTTAAATATTGTCAAGTCCTTCCTTAAATTTCATTGCATGAACCAGATTGTCATCATATTCCTAAGAGAAATCTGCAAGGCTTATGGTATCACATATTTTCTTTGAAAATTCTGTGTGAAAATTTCCAAGTTGAGTTTCTTCTCTTGGAGGCATTCCTTGACAACTTTGTCCTTAACCATAGAATTTGAACAAACAAGCTCCTCCAGATTGATATTCTTTAACTTTTTCACTGGCAGGTTGGATTTTTGCTTCTAAAAACCAGTACTACCAAAAATAGTAGACATGAAAAATTCTCATTTGTGCTAGTAAAATTGTTAATAATATTGTCTGCCCATCAGTTAAATCTTAGCCATCCTTCTTTTCTAAGTCCTCTAATCTTTTCTAAGTCCTCTAATCTTATTCCATCAATTCTCCTGGCCAACATTTTTATTTTTACAATTGTTTTCTCAAGCTGGAATGGTTTCTAGTTTGTCTAATGGATGGATGTCCTTCAAAGCCTAAGACCACAAGTCATCAATGATTAGATTGCTTTTTGTTATTTCTAGCAGATTAAATATCCTTAATTACAAAAAAGTGATGTATTAAATGGCTTATCAAACAGCTAAATAAAGGAAATGAGCAATTATTTATTGTGGCATTGTCACAATGCAGGGCTGCAATTTTTAATCATATTTTTAATTTATTTAATTTAAAATATATGCTCTCCACCTCAAATTAGTAGTGGCTTGCCCCATACATCATACTTTTCCTTTAACAATAGTCTAGCTGGTCATCTATTAACTCCTTTTAGGGGAAAAGTTCTCAATTGAAATAATGTGACTTCTGGTTTGCATTGGAAGTTCTTATATAGTTAGTCAGAGTCTCTTATGTCCCTAAGGTTTCCATTTATGGTCTCGTCTTTCATCTATCTAATTCCATTCTTGAAATTAAGGAAAGACTGAAGACAAACATCAGTGGGAATTTACAGGTTACAATTTTTTTAAATTGCAGCTCAATAACTTTCTTTGCTACTGTTTTTGTTTTGTTTCAATATCATCTTAGATAGCTCCTCATAGTCAGTATCAGACAAAACATTACCAATAGTATTACATAATATTATTAATAATAAACACTAATATAAGCTTCACAGCAATTTATCCAGAAGATACCAAACAGTTTCTTCAACATGGAATGATAATTGAAATTTTAAAAAATATAATATAATATTCAAAATTAATGGCTTTCAAATTATAATTTTTTTTTTAAATAGAAAATTAAACAAGAAACAATTGATTAAATTAAAATTAGCTAGACTTAATTGGAATTTCAATATAAATAATTTTAATTTTTTCCCCCTCCTAACAGGATTCTAGGACAAAGGTATTGTAAAGTTCTTCTATTTCTTTTCCTATTTTTTTATTTATGAAATATATCATTTTATTCTTATTTATTTTAATTTCAGAAAAAACATCTGATTGGATTTAAATGTCCAACTCAAGCTGCTTGCCTTCATTTATGGAGATGTGCTGTTGAACAAAGATATTTCTTCACGTAAATCGTCTTATCATTATTAATCACTTAATCATTACATTCAGAATAAAATTAGTGATACTATAATAAATGTAGAATTCAATATTTTACATTGAGTCAAATTAAAAAGTAGTTATAATGAAAGTATTTTGTAACTGTAATTCAAAGAAAATGAGTAATTTGGATTAAAACAAAGAATATTTGTAGAGAAATTGAGTTATAAGCAGATTTTAAAGAATTAAAAAAATAATAATTTTAAGCTTAATATAGTAGAGTCTCGAAAACTCGGCCTAATGTGGACCGAAGGGTGGCCGAGTTTGTGAAAATGCCGGGTTATCGGGAATGGGGTTGAAAAAAATAAGTATGAGTGTTTCCTCGGAAAATACTGTACTGTACTTGTATGTATTGTTTACTTGAGAATACAACAGAGAATAAACTGCCCAAATACCCTTAAACAAAGGAAAAGTACGTCCTTTATGAAGGCATAGAGCCTTTACTACATGAAAATGAAAATTAATGAATACACTGTGTACAGTAATTTACCTGATAAGACAGACCTCAGAAAAATACTTTATGAGAGCTTTTATACTTTTATAAAGCTGTCTATAATGAAAATTAATTAACTAAGGATTTTTTTGCCCTGCCAGAGTGTGGCCGAGTTATCCGGACTGCCAGGTTATCGAGTGCCAAGTTTTCGAGACTCTACTGTACTAATATTTCAAGTTTTACACTTTTAAATAACAAAAGCAGTTCTGAATAAAAGTATCTTACGATAATTGGCTCACTTTCTAAGTGGCAAGGACCAATTTTAAAAAATTTATGCTATTTTAAATATTTTTAGCATTTCTGGTATTTTCATTTTATAGATAACATTTTTATTATTATTGAAAGTAAATGCTATCTTTTGACTGGTGCAAATATTTTTTATATATCAATTAAATATTATTAATGGTTTGAAAACAAGTTTTGTAAGATGAAAATGGTTTAATTTATTTTGTAAAAAAATCTGAAAGGTTGAGTGTTTTTGTTTATAGCAATGAATACATATTTTTAGTATTCAGTTTCTTAATTTTGCATATTTAATAATGCCTAAGAAAAGAAAGTCATTAAACATGTAAATTTAATAAGTTAAACTAGTTTAATTTGCATATTGGTTGGTTTTAAATCAATTATAGAATTAAATTTACTGATTAAGAGACACTTAGAAAAAGTTAAATAATAAAATTACAATAAATCCCATTGAATTACTAACAAAGAATGTTGGATGAAAGCAGATTTATTATAGAAATGAGAAATGGTGCAATATGTAGGGAATGTTGAATATATTACTGAAAACAATTTTAAAATTTCAAAAATGAAATCTTTTATGTTTTATGAAAAATTTAAGTTTGATCATCTGTGCAACATAGCATGTCATTTCACAGCATCTAAACTATTGATTTTAAGTGTCATCTGACTATTTTTAAAGATATTTTCCATTGTTTTGTTTCTCGTTGTTTTAAATTACAATATTTTATTTTCTTTTGTTTAACTATTGTTTAATTCTATATTAAATTTTTTTATTATTAAAGTTTAGTCACATGTATGTAAAGCTAATATTGTTTATAAAGAATAATTATAAATTAGACTAGAAATATATATAAAAAAAATTTAACAAACAGCACACCTAACACTTTAGCAACATCAGACAAAAATATGGAATATAGTAATTACAGAGACATAAGTATAAAGTAAATTACTATTGCATGGGANAGCGAGACAAAATACGATGATTAAATTTGTTCGAATTAACTCTTGGGATATTGTGATGTCGCGTGCGTTTTAATAAAGAAAAGAATGAAAAATAATCATTGTTAATTGATTCTTAGGAATTTTTTCGATAATTTGATAGGCCTATATCACATTTATTCATCTAACCTAATATAACATAATCTGTAATAATTAAATTAAGTACTATATTATTTAATATTACAGATTTAATTAGTTTGCAAAAATTTAAAAATAAAATAATGATAAATATAAGAATTATGGAATAAAATAACAATGTTTGGCTAAACGTTGTTATTTTATTCCATAATTCTTATATTATATACAAAATCGAAAATATTGATATATTGCTAATAAATAAACTCTTAAATAATTTCTTTATTATAAAAATAGATTTGATTAACATAATAATAATAATGAATAGATTAAATAGTTCATTATTCTTTCCAATTACTATGTAATATGACTAATCTGTTGAAATTAAATGACAATCTCAAAAATGACAAATTTTTTCGACAAATTTATATATAAATTCAGACGCGTTACTATGAATAAAATATTTTTTAAAATAAAATAACGTCATTAAATAAATTTTTTAGACTAAATTTTCAAACATTGATTATTCTTGTACTTTTCTGCATATAATAATGTTACATATCAACAATATTAGGCCTTTGCTTGAATTTTACAGCAAATTGATGACGCTTGTTCATAAAAGTAAAAGTGAAAACAAACGTCATCCTACTCCACTTTTCCTCTCTAATCATTTTATTCTTATTTATTTTAATTTCAGAAAAAACATCTGATTGGATTTAAATGTCCAACTCAAGCTGCTTGCCTTCATTTATGGAGATGTGCTGTTGAACAAAGATATTTCTTCACGTAAATCGTCTTATCATTATTAATCACTTAATCATTACATTCAGAATAAAATTAGTGATACTATAATAAATGTAGAATTCAATATTTTACATTGAGTCAAATTAAAAAGTAGTTATAATGAAAGTATTTTGTAACTGTAATTCAAAGAAAATGAGTAATTTGGATTAAAACAAAGAATATTTGTAGAGAAATTGAGTTATAAGCAGATTTTAAAGAATTAAAAAAATAATAATTTTAAGCTTAATATAGTAGAGTCTCGAAAACTCGGCCTAATGTGGACCGAAGGGTGGCCGAGTTTGTGAAAATGCCGGGTTATCGGGAATGGGGTTGAAAAAAATAAGTATGAGTGTTTCCTCGGAAAATACTGTACTGTACTTGTA
Source organism: Centruroides sculpturatus (assembly GCF_000671375.1). NCBI lineage: Eukaryota > Metazoa > Arthropoda > Arachnida > Scorpiones > Buthidae > Centruroides > Centruroides sculpturatus. The sequence goes on from NW_019384900.1 coordinate 162,436, forward strand.
TGTATTGTTTACTTGAGAATACAACAGAGAATAAACTGCCCAAATACCCTTAAACAAAGGAAAAGTACGTCCTTTATGAAGGCATAGAGCCTTTACTACATGAAAATGAAAATTAATGAATACACTGTGTACAGTAATTTACCTGATAAGACAGACCTCAGAAAAATACTTTGAGGCATAAAGCTGTCTATAATGAAAATGAATTAACTAAGGATTTTTTTGCCCTGCCAGAGTGTGGCCGAGTTATCCGGACTGCCAGGTTATCGAGTGCCAAGTTTTCGAGACTCTACTGTACTAATATTTCAAGTTTTACACTTTTAAATAACAAAAGCAGTTCTGAATAAAAGTATCTTACGATAATTGGCTCACTTTCTAAGTGGCAAGGACCAATTTTAAAAAATTTAGGCTATTTTAAATATTTTTAGCATTTCTGGTATTTTCATTTTATAGATAACATTTTTATTATTATTGAAAGTAAATGCTATCTTTTGACTGGTGCAAATATTTTTTATATATCAATTAAATATTATTAATGGTTTGAAAACAAGTTTTGTAAGATGAAAATGGTTTAATTTATTTTGTAAAAAAATCTGAAAGGTTGAGTGTTTTTGTTTATAGCAATGAATACATATTTTTAGTATTCAGTTTCTTAATTTTGCATATTTAATAATGCCTAAGAAAAGAAAGTCATTAAACATGTAAATTTAATAAGTTAAACTAGTTTAATTTGCATATTGGTTGGTTTTAAATCAATTATAGAATTAAATTTACTGATTAAGAGACACTTAGAAAAAGTTAAATAATAAAATTACAATAAATCCCATTGAATTACTAACAAAGAATGTTGGATGAAAGCAGATTTATTATAGAAATGAGAAATGGTGCAATATGTAGGGAATGTTGAATATATTACTGAAAACAATTTTAAAATTTCAAAAATGAAATCTTTTATGTTTTATGAAAAATTTAAGTTTGATCATCTGTGCAACATAGCATGTCATTTCACAGCATCTAAACTATTGATTTTAAGTGTCATCTGACTATTTTTAAAGATATTTTCCATTGTTTTGTTTCTCGTTGTTTTAAATTACAATATTTTATTTTCTTTTGTTTAACTATTGTTTAATTCTATATTAAATTTTTTTATTATTAAAGTTTAGTCACATGTATGTAAAGCTAATATTGTTTATAAAGAATAATTATAAATTAGACTAGAAATATATATAAAAAAAATTTAACAAACAGCACACCCAACACTTTAGCAACATCAGACAAAAATATGGAATATAGTAATTACAGAGACATAAGTATAAAGTAAATTACTACTGCATGGGACCACCTTTGGCATTTATAACTGCTTTAATACATCTTGGTATTGAAGCAACTAACTTTTCATATAAGTCTGCAGATATTTCTGCCAAGCTGGTTTGAATAGCACTCTTCAATTTGGACAATGAAGCCAGTTTATTTATTTTTTTTAAACCATTTTCTTCAAAATCTCCACAAATTCTCTATTGGATTTAAATCCGGGCTGTTTGGTGGCCAATCTAAATGTGAAATGTTTTTGTTCAGGAATCATTGGAATACTGTTTTAGCATGGTGGAAAGATGCGTTGTCATCTTGATAGATAAAATCAGAATCACCAAAGTGTTCCTCTGCTGTTTTTAGCACAAAATTGTCTAAAATTTCCAAGTAAACCTCTGTATTCACTGTACTATTGTAGTGTTTCCAAATGTCCAGGTCCTGCTGCAGTCATGGCACCCCAAACAGTAACTCCATCTGGAAATTTTGTTTTTGAAAGAAGTCATTCTAATAGAAACTTTTCATTGTGTTTTCTCTAAACTTTGATACCATTGTTATCTCCATATTCCAGGCAAATATGTGACTTGTCAGTGAATATAACTTGTTTCCAATGCATCAAATCCCAATTCTGGTTGGCCTTTGCCCACTGCAGACAGTTTTTTATACTTCTCAGTCAGATATGGTTTCTTCTTTGCTTTTCTAGATATGTAGCCATGTTCATTTAACCTTCTGCAAGTTGTTCTGATGTATCTGAAAAGACACATCTGTACCAGCTGCTTTCCATTTATCTCTCTGGAATCTTAGAAATCTCATCAGAATCATTAAAGGAGGAAGATTTGTCTTCTCATGCCATAGTTATGTGGGGTCGTCCACATCTATGTTGATTGGAGACAGTTCCTTGTGCTTTATATTTAGCTATAATTTTAGACACTGCACTTTGTGTACATTGTACATGTTTGCAATTATCTGCTGCTTTTCACCATGCTTGTAATATGAAATTATCATCTCTTACTTTGCATCACTCAGTTCTAGTATTTTTGGCATGGTTTTAGAATGCGAACATTAAGTACTAGTACAGTCAATCTGAAAGTGTGTCACAATAACAGTGTCACTAAATTAACTTTAATATGGAACATGCCCATCATATTCTAAACTTTTTTCTCTACTATGCTAGTATTCCATATTTTGTCTCTACTCTTGATTAGTAAAATGAATCATACTTTTTTTATAATACATAAAACTGATTTCATTTTAGCATATGTTTATGCAAATATAGCTTCTCAAAATTTGCATAAGAAATCAACAAGCAAACATTAAATATTTTTTAAAACTTGCCTTTGAAATGTTGTGATGCAGGAATTTATAACATTATTCCATACTTTTGACCAGGAGTTGTAGTATTATCTATTGAGAAACCAACAGCATCATCTCGTGGTCCCCTTGATACAGTAAAAATTTTGTCTGAACATGTTTTTTGTAGGATGCAAATTTCTCAAGATATTCCATACATTGATTAAAATAGGATACCCTGTATATTCCCTCTTGTAATTAATTTTAAAATTTTGCAGTAATCATAAATGCATTCATAATAAAAATTAGATTAAAAATCTTAATAATAAGTACAGTGGTATCTTGGCTTACAAGTGACCCAACTTACGAATTTTTTGAAATACAAGCTGTCTCTTGGCCAATTTTTTGCTTTGAGTTGAGAGCTAAATTTGGGTTACGAGCCAGCTTCAGATACCCCACTAGTTGGCTCAGCGAATGCCACAGTAAACCATAGATTAAGAAAAAGAAGATGGGAAAACTACTGTAATTTCGTCATTTTCATTACTCTTCCAATGTCTGACAGGCTAGCTTACAGAAAAACAAGTGATCAAGTGACATCGGTATTAGTTCACTTCCATGTTGTGTGCTGAGGCACCACTGTCTCTCATTTCTCAAATTTTCCATCTTTTCTTTCTTTATCTATGCAGAAAATGCTGCAACATCTGCAAAACCAGTTTATTGCAGTACAATCTATTGTTTTTATACAATATTTGTTATTTATAAGTACATTTTTCTTATTTAAAAACATGGAACAAAAAAATTGTGGTGTTTTGGGGGTCCGGAATGGATTAAAGGCATTTCAATGGGGAAAATTAATTTGACATAAGAGTAATTTGAGTTACAAGTTCCATCACAGAACGAATTAAACTCTTAAGTCAAGGCACCACTGTATTCACATTTAGTTTTGTTAGTATTGTTATAAGAAGAGATTATATGGATTTTGAATTCAAACAAATAGTTCATATTAATCCAATTTTATTTTTAGGATGAATTCATCCAGTGAAGTTCCACAGGTTACAACAGGAGGAGGATTATTATCTCGTGGTTCAAAATTTCGTTATAGGTAATTATGTATAAAGTTATGTTTAAAAATTTTTAGTAATAATAATATTATTACTAATATTTTTACTTATAATAATACTTTAGTAATAATAATACTGTATTTAAATTACAAACCAAATTATTATTTCTCAGTAAGATTTGAAAATAAATGGTAAAAAATTTGTAAATTTTACTTTAAGACTCTATAAAGCAAAATAGTTTACAACAATTTTATGTTTTTGATGTGCTTCTAATTGATTCATTAAATATTGCACTTTGCAGTTTAAGTATGGCAGTTAGATGGTACTTATTCATAATTATTCAGTTTATTGTCCTAGTCATTACATATCTGTCAATTTATTTAAAATATTTTTTCTAAATTCATCTGATAATGATGAAAGAATTTGAGTCTTATTCTAGCAAATCTATCAATCAGGGATGGAATCGTGCACAGTCTTTGTGAGTTTTGGCCCTTGGCAAAATTTACTGAAATTTTAGCATGTTACAGTTCTTGATTAACTGATTAAAAGTTCCAATGGGCACAATGCTTGAAAATGGCTGGATTTTTTGCTAGAACTGTTCAAATATGTGGGAAATGCATATATTTAGTAGTAAGAAGTCTCTCCCTGACCAATTATTTCAAAAAGTAATAGGACATTCACTGTAGATCTTTTGCAGATGTATACTATGTTGGGCATGCACTAAACAATGGTGCAAATTTCTCAGCACCTATTGAAAAAAAGGGAGCATTGTCAACTACAAAGTTGTAGCATATCTTTTAAAACCTTTTAATGCATTTGTGTTTGAATTGTCAGTGTTGTTGAATTTCATTCTTTTCTCTCAACATTTTTGGGATATTTATCTTTCTTTTTATTTATGTACTTTTCTACAAACTGTTTCATCATATTTTATAGAAAAATTTGCAAAAGTTTATATTAGCAAAGAAACCATTTTAGTTTATTGCTTCTAACATAAAACCTAATGGCATTCAAATATTTTGAAACTATTTACTTATCCTTATTAATTTTTTTATATTCAACGTTTATTTAAAATCGGGGCTGTGGAGTCAGAGTCATGGAGTTTTGATGTTTTAGCCGGAGTCGGATGGTAAGGAAGAGTCGGAGTTGGAGTCGGTAGATTTTTAAGTGACTTCCACAGCCCTGGTAGGGCTGTTGAGTCGGAGTCGGTAGATTTTTACACGACTCCACAGCCCTGTTTAAAATAAAATTATTGTCTAAAAATATAGCATTTGAAATTTTTTGTTACTGATTGCTCTAGTAATAATTACTTTCTTCATCATTTGAGAAAAATATTTTAAGCTTTGTGAATATTTCTGTAAAATACAATGGAATAAGTCTATACAAAGATATTGTTTTATTTACATATTTATTTTAAGAGATGATTGAAAGAAAAATGATGAAATTTCTAACACTGATGGAAGCAATTATTCTATTTATATAGTTGCTGACTACAATGTTTAACAAAATCACATGTAGTTTTCAAACCTATTTGACGTTTTCTTAAGATAATCTAAATTATTATTTTTTAAATTAGAAACACTGTATTACTTTTATTATTATATTTATCTACAATTAGATAAATACAATAGGATAAAAAATAATTACACTATGAAATTTTATAAATTAATTGATGTAAATTACATTGTTCTTCAAACGTAAGCTTCATAGGCATAAATCAAATGATACATAAAAAAACATTCCTGGTTTTTATAAAGAAACTGAATGGCTTAATAATAAGTGAAAGTAATTTTAATGAAGAAAATAATATTAAGCTATTTTAAGAATTTATCAATTTTTTTTTGCTTTTTCAAATGATATTTAATGTAAGTTCACAAAATTCTTGGAATATTGATTTCTTTACGAGAGTTTATATGTAGAATTAAATTTAAAAAATATTAAAATTCATATTGTAAATACTTTAATTACATTAATCATTTGTAGAATTTTGGAAACAAGTAATAAAATTAAGAAAAATTTATTTATGAATAATCAAATAAACTAAATTATCTTAAGACAATTAAATATCTTTTATCATTTTTATGTAGAAAAGTTTGTCTATTTTTCTACATAAAAATGTTTTAAATATATTTTCTCTTATAAATTTATAGGAAGTAAGCATAACAAATAATTGTTATACAATAAAAATATATATGTTTTATTTTAACAACTATTATGTAGTGGTCGTGTTGAAAAAGAAGTTGTTGAAGAAATGAAGAATATTAAGAGAGAAGCACCATATTTTCAACGTTGTTTAACAAGACCGTCTTCATTTCGACATAAAGGAGATGGATACTCACACACAACACCATCTTCTCCTCAAGAGATTGGTGATGGTAAACTTTCTTTTTATTTATTGAATGTAGAAATTATTCAGTAAAACTTTTTAAGATTTTAAAAACAATAAAAATAAATCATAAACAGAAAATTTGGATTTCACTTCAGTAAAAATCAAAAATCTGCACAGTCTCAAACAAGTGTAATATATTCTCTTTGTAACTAATCAAACTGATATATACATATTTCAGAAAATTCATAACAATATTACTGTTTTTATTCAACTTTATAGTTTTAAGCAAAATTACATAGAAAGAAAAAGAAAGCAATTTTCATGTAAAATAGCTTATTAATTAATCCACTTTAATTTATAAGCAATAATGCACTATTTTTTAACTGATGATTTTATACATATTTGTCAAATGTTAAATTTCTACCTTTCAAATACTGCTTAATGAAGTAGGCACAAAAAATAACAAAAATCTGTAAATAAAAAATATATATGTAATAGCTCCATCAGTTTTAAAGAATGGAATTTTAAAATGATCTATAAAAACATTTTATATAAATGAACTGGAGAAATAATTTCAAATATATAATAAAAAGAAATTAACACTTAATGTACAAGCTTAAGCAAATTGATGATACCATTTGAAAGATTTATAGACTACATACAAAATTTAAATAATTTTATTTATATAAATTTGATGAATTTTTTTTATTAAATAGGCTATGTATATTTTAAATTTAAGTTTAATAAGAATTGCAAGTTTATTAAAGAAGCTGCATTATTTTTTCAAATATTAATATGTATTAAGACATTTTAAACATTTACGTGTATAAAAGTGTTAGCTCTACTATTAATGAAATTGTCTCCCCATTTACAATTTAAATATATGAATTATTATAATTTCTACTTATAGTTCTTTATATATACTTGTATATACACATTTGTTTCTTTAAAAATTTTTATATATATATAATAATTGTTTTTATATGATGTGCAACAATTATTTGATATCTGAAATTTTTCAATATTTGACAGATTTTGGAAATCTCAATTACGCCAATCATTCTACACCAATGACTGGTACCATTCTGATAGAGCCTAACGATTCTTTGACCGATAATTCGATTACTCAGAGTCCTACTGCAAACAGTCTGCCGATGGATGCTCTGGAGACTCTAAAGGAGGAGGAGAGGGATCTCGTACCTCTTGACTCCTCTCTCCCCGCGGAAGTAGATGCCTTTGCCGAACCCGACACTCCTGACCTCTCGACGTCTCATATTTCTAATCATCTTCCCGAACAGCCGAGTTCTCTAGAAGACAATCTGACTGACGTAGAAATTCCCGAAATCTCATCCAACCACATACCTTTTTCTGCTAGATGCATTGATAACAATATACCACTAGATGTAAAAATCCCAAAAAGAAGGGGACCATTCGTTGTTTCCTCGAATTCTTTACCTCCTCACGTATATGTCATGCGTGTTATTGTATTGGCTAGCCTCTTTGTTCTCCTGATCCTATCGTGCCTTTTGATTGTTGTCATGGAATCAGACTCCACACTTTTCAGTGATGTTCGCAAATTGCCAGAAATGATCATATTACGCAGGGAATATTACGAACCAGCTAAAGATTACATTATGGACAGAATGAACATGGTGTTCAAACATTAAGATATCATCTAAACTTTATATCTTAGAATAATTCTTCTAATTCATCAAATTTATGATTATAAAAAAGAAAATATTTCCTTGTCAATCAAACGTGTACGAAAGCTGCACATTTATACTTAGAAATTTTGTTAAGTACACTTTCGAAAGATAGATATTTTTATTTATTTATTTCCACTTTGCATTCCACAGAATTCTATTTTTTCATTTTTTATTTATTTAGAATTTTTTTTTATTTATGCAGCTTTAAAAGCAGTTTCTAAATCAAATCAATTAAGATTTTTTGTTTTGATCTATATAAAGATGATAATATTTATATATTGCAATTTATTTTATGTATATGTTGGTTGTGAAATTGTTAGTAAGTGTACTCTGTTGGGTGTAGTATATATTTTATAAAAATGTGGTTTTCACAATATGAACAAAAAAAAAGTAATTACATACTTTGTGATGATTTTTTGTTACTGTTTAAGAAATTTTATCATACTTTATAAACTATTATTCGTGTCAGGTATTTAATATCCTTCATTCCTCCAAACTGCATTTATTAGAAATCAGTTTTTAAGATTCCATAAATCGCAGGAAAAAAGACAATTGTAAATATGTTGTATTTTTTATCACGTTGTTATGCATAATCAAATATGTAAATTAATGCGAAAATTACATAAATTATAAGATTTGGAAATAATCAAACGATACTTATTCCTCGAAAATTAACAATCCATGGACAAATTTATATATTTTATTTTTTAAGGAAATTCTTCATATTAATTCTTATCAAAAATTATTCAAACTATGTAACCAGATATAAACAGTAGTCGTTTTTTTGGAAACTTACAGTTTTATAGTTCTTAAAATAGTCCTCGTAATTGCCGTATTTTTTAATCGGCAATTAATCTTTCTAAACGCGTTTACATTCCCATGAGAGTGGCAAATGCAAAACTACATTTTTAGCCAACCACTCTTCGATGCTTTTTCCATACACATCAGGATACACAAAATGCCTTATGTAGTAATTTTTCGTTATTGTTATATAATTGTCGAAAACTGTGTGTTGATTATATACATTAATATATATGTATATATGGAAAAAAAATTGTATTATCATTGTTATATCGACTCGAGATGTAAAAATTTCTTTTGACACCTTTTTGTTTTAAATTATTAGGAAGAAATTGTACACAAATTATCAAAAGTATGTTTGTATCCTATAAACTTTTGTATATTTTATAATGGAATAGTGAATGAGCATCTATTATCAAATAATTTACAATGTTGTATTTCCTAATTATCATTTATACTTGTATCAATGTTTTAAGTTAAATTGAATGGCAAAAAAAAAAAAACAATCAATTGTGGTTACAAAAGTGACCATTTAAAACAATTTCTTTTTACTATTTGCATCTGCTGTGCAGTGCATTAAAGATTTCACTGCTTTATCACTGTCTGTATCTATTAATATTGCTTTTCTCTCCATATTTAACATTACATTCACATTTTATTTTTTTGACATCTTGCATGCTAACACCTAATTCACTTTGACTCCTGCTAATTTGTATGCTTTAACAATTTTTGCAAAGATACGTTTTTGCATGAACACACACTTCAAAAAAATTTTTCTTTAACTTTCTACAATTTTAAGACTATTTTCATGCTTTGAGGGGGAATGCAAGAATTCGGTTCTGGTTGTGATCTTTGTCAAACTGAGTAAGAAGACACCAGTCTATTTTTTTTTTTTTTAATATCACACAAAATGTGATTTTTTGTAAGAATAGCAAACATCCCTGTACTATCTACTGGCACGAGGATGTTTCCATTCTACTACGGACGTTGTAGTATTTGTGACGTGAAGATGTCGTCTTCACCCTTCTATCACAGAAGGTTATCTCAAAATAACGCACTTATGTATGGGTATTGTCTTTTTAATTTTCTTCTTTCTTCAATAAAATACAGTTTGATATATAAATTTTTTTTTTGTCCGAAAGTGATATAAATCAAAATGTACAAAACGAATTTTGATATGGTGATAAATTTCTAAAAACTGTATATGTAAATAATTTATTAAAGTATCTACAGAATGCCTTTAAGTAATCAGAGTTGGATTTGAAGATCCATTCATCTTTCCATTACACAAATCTGTGATAAATAAAACCTATTGTGCAATCATATAATTTACAAAATTATTCTGGTCCTCCTCTCTACAAAAGTAAAAAGGAAATAAACTTTTACCTATTTATAAAATTTTTTGCTAATTTAGAATTCAAAATTAATTAATATACTTCTATAAATTCCATTTCTTGATGAGATAGAGGCTTTCGTGCATATTTTGCCGGCAATTCAAATTCGTCTACGACACTTTTTGTTTTAGACGACGACTGTTCGGAGACATGTTCTGCAAATAAAGTCAAATTAGGAAAGTATTTGCGCACGTCAGAGTTTCGCAGCAAATTTATTCGTACCTTGTATTGGCCGTCCTCCTTTCCTAAATCGAATTAGAGGAATGTGAGGTTTCACCATCTATAAAAACATTTGGTAAAAATTAAATCAAATTGACTATAAAAATGGCTAAAATATATAATGAATTATAGAAATAATACAATAGAGATGAGTTTTCCTGAACTTTGTTAGTTACAATGCAATTAATAATGAATATTTTAATTCACTAACCGTCGGTTTATATAAGAACATGATTAGTTATTAACCGTCTTCCAGAATTGGATATTAAACATTACAGTTTCTTAAATGTAGATAAAAATGCAGAAATTTAAAGTGTTTTTCATGAATTTCTGAATAAGAGAGTATGCAAAAACTAGTTTTTGTATTTTATAGTTCTTATGTAAAACTTTTTTTTACCTACAAAGTGATCATATCAAAAAGTAGGTATTCAGAGCTCTCTGTAGAAAGAACTATTACATCAATCTCAACCAAATTTCATATACACACTGTCCTGAATATGCAGTTTCAATTTTTGGGAAAGTTTCAAAATTCATCTGCTAGAATGAAATTTTGCACTGCTGTCTGTCTGTCTTAATATGTAAATTATTACTACAATCATCATCTAATGAGTTTTAGATATAAAAGGAGTGATAAAATATTTTTCACAATTCTTTGACAATTGAAAAGTCATGGTACTTATTTTAATAAGTAATGCATGATCAGACAAACTATAATAAAACAATGATGCTAACTTGACACTGAAGAAATTTCAGTTCTTAGTTATCCCTTTATAAATCTTATGAAAATGATTTTGCAGACTGGAGACTGGGTCACATTCACATAACAATTGGACCTTCTAATAATGTTACTGCAGTAGCAGAGCATAGAAGGAAAAATTCTCATGCCAACAATAGTGCATGTGGAATATTGTGGCGAGTAGACATACCCTACATGGCAGTGTGAAAAATTTTGGAAAAAATTTTACATTTTTATCTATACAAGATTGTCAATTCCACGTCTGCAATCAAGTCTATAACAAATAAAATCATTACACTTTAACTTGCAAAATTCATTAGAAAATGTTCATAATATGCATGTTAAGGGAAAAGCAGCTCCAAACTGTACCCTAGTATCTGAATTCTGAAGTAAAATTTTTCCCAGAAATCAAAACCGACAAAGGAAGTTATGTAAACCAAATACAGTCGAGATTTACCCGATAATTTTTTCTATAAAGAGCTCTGGATTTTACCTATTCTTTAATCATCATTATGATATGAAATACTCAGTTCAGTTTGGTATCTTTACTTTCTGATGAATTTTTGTAGCTTTTTATTGTAAGTGTACTGTATTTCAGTGGTGTGTGGTTACATTTGATATAGGGAAGCTGCTCTGGATCTGGATAGAATCATTGGAAGCATTAAATGACATTTTGGTGTGTAGCATCCTCGAGCTAAACTGCGTGAGGTTGGTGCTCTGTAAAGCGAATGCGTATAATATGGCTGCTTTACGCGAATCAAATATTTTTGCCGTGGAAGCTGTCCCATATCTGACAATACAGCGCTAACAATATTTTGTGATAGATTCATTCTCTTTAATATACCACTATTTAAATCTGATAGACCAATTGGATAAAAATTAGAGAAGAAAAATACTAACAAAAATTTACAATAAATGAAAAATATTCTTAAGTTTTCTGACAATCATTATAAATTTCTATTAAGCCAACAAAAATACATAATTAAAAATTAAAATATAATTTGCAAAATTAATTCTGTGTACAAACCGAGCTTAAATAAATGGTACGTTTTAGAAATAAAGCTGTTTAAGTAATTTGTTATAGTTGCTATTGATATAGAACTATACTGATATAATTCATATAGATCAATTATAATTTCATGATATTGAACACCACTAGTAAAGATGCCATCGTTGGAACAAATAATATAATGAATACATATTCAGAAATTTTAATACTTCCTACGATTTCCTTAAAATAAAATTGTGAGAGTCGAATTTAGGGAATAAATTGATAAATAAATTTTTGTTGAGGGAGGAAAAGTGTAAAGAAATAAATTTCAAACCGATATAAAAAAAGAACATAAAAATCTTTTCCCACGAACTTAGTTCCTTGTCAAGTATGATACATCGAATGTGTCACCCAAAATCTCGAAAAGACTGTTGGTCAGTGGTGAAAAAACAGTCCTAATAAGGCAGTGGAAAAAACCCAACGAGACCCCCTTTATAAAAAGGAGGGGTTGATACGTAAGAGTCAGTCTCTGAAAATTGGTGCACTGTGCAATTTACGTGAACAGATTAGCCGCTACCCGGAACTCATCTAATCGCCACTGTTCGGAAGGACTACGCCCAACAATGTTCGAAAGAACTTTGTGCAACTGGGAAAAGCGTTTCAACGTTCAAAAGAACTTTGTGAAGTCACTAATCGACGATTCAAACCAAGGTATCCTCACGCGAAATTCATGTGAGCTCTCTCTCTCAGGAATACAGGTAACCGGGCAAAAATAGATATGTTCATTGAACCGATTGTATATAGTATGCACAATAAACGGGCATTATGTATAGATTATGTAGAGTGTTCTCCCTCTGATTCTCTCGTTACGCCTCCATCCCGGAACTAAAAGTCCACAAACGCGACTGTTCGCGTAACCAAATAAACGGACAATAAAATTTTTCTGTGTCTACAAGACGCAGTGGTGTCATCCTGACAGGGCGCCAAAGAGGTGCCGACCCTGCGGTCACAAAATGTACTGCAATTTCTTTTATCATCATATAATTACTTGAAACATTTTGAAAAAAAAATTAATCTATATTCTTTTATCTACTTCTGCTGGTAAATAATTATGAATATCATTATTAGAAAATGTCAAAGGATTTGATTCTTAAAACATTTCCCAACTATTGCAAATAACATGGGCTACTAAAAAATACATAACTATTTTTGATTGATTGAGACTTTCCGAGTACAACATATCAAACAATAGAAATAAATTATTACTATTTCATGGAGAATAGACTTGATTTTTCATTTACAATTATCTAAGATAAAAAAAAAATCAAAAACATTTTTGAATATTCTTGGATTTTAATATCCAGAAATTTTTTAAATAACCATATTTGCTGGCAAATATACTTTTTGGGAAAACGTAGAAAAGGTACATCTTATCTCAAAATCAGAGTATGACTTATGTGTTAAAGGTTGAAATTTCAATTAGAATTTGTTATTTTGTTTTCACCCTCATAAGTGACCGAGTGAAATACGTCAAGAAGAGAGGTCGAATGTCACCCAGAGAAAGATGATTTCTTAACAATCAATCTTTACAAGTTGTTTCAAATTACATATACCCGGGAGTTTTATTTTCGTCTTCTGGACGATTCTTACAAGCTAAAAATTATAGATACGTTAAGCCAAAATGGCATAGAGTAATATGTGGCCTATTCTCTCAAGAGCAAAAATTAACTCTGTTGTTCAATGACAAATGACATATAATTGGATGTCAGCATTGTAAAATTGTTGGATCGACATGGTTTTTCTTTTCTACGGGTATCTCAGGATCCTCATTCGATCGAATGTTATCAACCATTAATCATAAAACCGTGTTGAAGCATACAAGAAGATTGGTCTCTGTTAGAAAAGAATAAGCACTTTCAATTATATTGTAGCATTAAAACATTTACTTGTCAACATTATTTGCTTATGGACATGAATTATTAATTCTTCATTTGAGATGCGATCAAAATTATATCTTAACATATAATAGCAGATTAACAATAGATCCCAAAAAAACACATAGTCACTGTATTATGCAAGTATACAGAACTTAGAGACATGTATTTCTTCATTGTGTTAAATTTAAAGTTAGTAGAGACAGGCATTTAATCAGGTTTAAATCTTGGAAAGATATTATTAATATATTGTTCTTTTCAAAAACTGATTATTACTCTTATATTTTACTTTGTGTTATTTTGTACTAAACAATTAACTTGTTAGATATCATCACTAATTTTTGTTTCTGTTACCCCCTTGTAAAGAATTAAGGTTCACACAATAAAGCATTGATTGATTGAAATATGGTTATTTATCTTCTTAAACAGTTTTCAGATGGTAATTTGATCAAATTCTACCGAGGTAGCTCCAACGGCCACACTTCCGACTGTTTGTGCTCCCTGAGGGGAGCCGCGGCAGGTCGCCGAGCGTTTAACGTCGCTAGTTATTGATTCACGATAGTTCTTGAACAAAATAAAAAAAGAAAGGAAACGTCTACTAAGAATATAGTTAATCTAACCTAACGTAACCGAAGTGCCACCATTGGGGTTACCTAGGTAGAATTTAAACAGTAATTTGTCTAGCTTTGAAGATGAAAATAAAGATTAAACTGTTATTTTAATCCTAGTGTTGTTTTGTTCATTTATATTTATTATTTTTGATATTATTTTAGTTCTTAGAGATGGTATTATTGTTCCCAAAATACCTGTTTTTCTATAAATGGCTTTAAATAATAATAATAATAATAATAAAATGAATTTTGGGTGAGACTTGTAAGACTTGATGTGTGTGTGTCATTTAAAGAGATGTGAAGCATGTTTTTGGAAATTGTCTTCTTTGAATATTTATGTATATAAAAAAAAATAAGTGGTTAAAATAATGGAGTCCGATGTGATTGAAAAAGTGTACACATTAAAATAAATTTAATTTTTCTAGAATTAAAATTGTTTTTCATTTTTAATACTTTTACGTATAAAAAGAAAATTTAAAATACTTCACCTTCCACGTTCTTGTAGCCGAAGACATTCTGTCCTGTCCAAATCCCTCTAGCGGATACTTTTTATATTTTAATATTTATTTCGAAAAATTCAAAAATGATAATATTAAATGAGAAATTATTTTAAGATTTTATTAATAAAAACAAAGCAATTATTATTATTATTATTAGCACTTTAGTCGTGAGATTCGCTCTTGAAATTTTATATCCTTGATGCTGCTACCGTGTTTCCCCGAAAATAAGACAGTGTCTTATATTAATTTTTGCTTTGAAAAATGCGCTAGGTCTTATTTTCATTGAAAGTCTTATTTTTTCCAGGAAGAAGAATTCACATTTATTATTGAACAAAAAATTTTCCAAGTCGAACTTAGACGACAGTGACGTATATCCGGTGTGTCGAAATGTCGCCTTTTTATAGCGGAAACATCGGACTCGATGACCAATTACTGCTTACTGAACCGTACACTATGCAAATGTCATGTGGCGTGATTCCCGGCCGACCAATTAGCCATCACCAGCCGTAACGTTATGCAAATCTGTGATTCCCAAGCCTTAGTCTTATCCAAATCATGCCGTGTGGCGTAATTGTCTGCTGACCAATCAGTGGCTGTACTTTCAAAAAGCCAACGGCCACTTTCAACCATCTGTC